>NC_060269.1:147328957-147514699 GCF_021613505.1 Equus quagga | reverse complement strand
GATGGTTGTAGATATTTCCCTTACGAAATCTTCCAAGTATGACTTCTCCCCAACACCCCGAGTTTGAGTGAGATGAAGTGGCTTGTTGAAGAGCACACACTTTATTTCCTATACAGGATCTCATTCTTCCAAGAAAAACCATTACTATCTCCTTTATTCTGTGGATGTTGGACTTGCAAGAGACCTCAAGTCTCCTCTAGTTCAGACTCCCTAGTTGACTAATAAGGAAAATGAGGCCAAAGAAGGGGAAGGAATGTGCTCAAGGTCACACAATTCATCTTAGCCTTTCCCAATTAACTAGCTTCAGACTCTTTGAAAAATAATGTAAAATTAATGCTCTTATTATTTCTTAAAATTATTAAACTCGTAATTAGAACTCTCATTTGAGGTCTCTATGCCAATTTAATAATTTAAATGCTTCCAGAATAACACTGTTCTACGCAGTGGTGAAGATTTCTTTCAGAATGCAGTACAATCTATCTAAATTTCATTTTCCTATGTATACAGGGCACTGTGGATTCTCTTCTCCTGATGGACTCAGCTGAATTCCCAAAGATAGCTGAACAATTCATTGCTCCCACGTAATTTCATATTGCACATAGAGATAGCACAGTAATCATCCTGATTGGAATTGTGCTGGGCGTCTACTTACATTGCACTTTTTTGGCTTTCAGGAAAGATAGTTTTATTTGGTAGACTAAATAATATCATCACAAAATTATTTACTTCTTCAAAGTTTTTCCTAGTGTTCAACACCTATGATTAATCCCCAGATGGAGATATTCTGTGTCTCTACACTCCATCTGTACTCCGATAGAAGGGCTTGTAGTCATCCACACATCGTCAGTCTTACTGGAATTGCCCTCTCTGAGACATCCTTGAACCTCTGAGTTTATGACAATGGCGTATGTTGTGTCATTGTGGAAGAGAAAGAACCTGTGATTTGGAACCGGTGAAATGCAGGTGTCACCTACAAGGCTTCACTGACCACAGAGAATATACAAAATTCTCCTGGTTGAAGCAGGAATAAAGAGGGTTCTTGAAAACAAAAGAAGGTCCTGGGGCTTCTGAATACATAGCCAAAGGGTGCAATGAGTATTTAACCAGGAGAAAAGATCGGGCCACCACTCCAGGTACAGAGTCCTATGTTGAACTGGACAGAGCATGACATCTCCTTGAATGACTTGCAGTTAACATTCGGAACATCAATTACTATGTGTGTGTGATTCTCATAGGAAGGGCTCAAGTACCACACACACACACACACACACACACACAAAGCAAGGTGCAGACAAAATTGGGCATTTCTCAACACTAGGTCAAAAGAAGAGGACAGATTGAATCCAAAGAGAGAAGGAAGGTAGACTATAGATGTATTAAAGACCCTACAGGCCCCCAAACCCTTGCAGAAACCCATTAAGACTCACAACTAATAAGCCTCTAGAGTTCCCGCAGCTCTCCAACCCAACTAGTGTCTAACTGTGGTGTATTAACTTGTATTTCATTCTTTGTTCTTGCTGTTTTTCCTCACCTTGATTTAAGCCCTTGGGCCACTCTTTTTTTAGAGGCAGTTGGTGTTGTAAGACTAAAAGCAGAATTGTCTGAAGTTAACTTCCTTTTCTAGTTTCAGCCTTTGAACAAAAACAAAAGTCCGTGACCTGTCTTCTGCCTGGGAGAATAAGGATCCTCAGTAAAGACAGACTGAAATTTGCGGCCTCTTCCAAGACCAAGAGGGGCTCATGGTCAGGTTTAAATCGATTTAAAGAAACTATCGCAACCTCTTTTAAGTGTTTGTGATGGGAGGTTCCTAGTCTCTATGTGCTCTTTCTTTATTCCCTGGCTTCACCTCACCCTCTACGCCAACATCCACAGTGTCGTGTGGTCTACTCTTCACTCCCCACCAGAGCCAGGCAGGCCTGTTCCTTGGGAAGTTGAAGTCTAGAGGGCATTTGATCCACATCCTCAACTTACAGAATGAATGGAGACTCTTGGACGCTTACCCAGGATCACAGGGTATCTTAGACCATTCAGGCTGCTGTAGCCTGGGTGGCTTATAAACAACAGAACTCTATTTCTCCCAGTTCTGGAGGCTGGATGTGTGAGATCAAGGTGCTGGCTTGGTTGGGTTCTGGTGAGGGCTGGTTTCCAAGCTGCAGACTGCCAACTTCTCCTTGTATCCTCACATGGTGGAAAGAGGGCAAGAAAGCTCTCTGGGATCCTTTGATAAGGGCGCTAATCCCATTCATGAGGATTCAACCCTCACGACCTGATTAGCTGCCCAATGCCTCACTTCCTAATACCACATCATTGGGCGTTAGGGCTTCAGTGTGTGAATTTTGGGGAGACAAAGCATTTGATCCATTGCACTGCGTTACCTACTTCATTGCAGATTTCCGACTACACCCCAAGTTTCCCAGTTCTCTCCAAGACATATATAATAACTGGTGTTCCCAGAGAGAACCACAAGGCCTTCAAGGGGCTGTAAAGTTCTGAACCTTCTGCTTAGTGAGGCCAGGCACTGTGCAGTGCAACGGAGTGTGGAAACCACCACTGGGACTTGAGCTGTTACAGCCCAGCCGTGTACCCAAGGCTCTGCTCAGATGCCGCCAGCAGTCAGAAGCCTCCCCTCTCGTCCCCATGTCCAGGCCTCCTTCCCTCCGTCCTCTTTGTATTCTAGATAATGAGCGTGCTCCCTGATTTTCACGGGAGACCAAGATTGTGCTTTCTTCGTTTTTGTGCTAATAATAGTCCCCAGCACATTCTCTGGCCAGTAGTAGTTTCTCCCTAATGGCTTGGTGAGTTGGATCAAGTGAATAGAATTTATTTACACCTAAAATTGCATTTCCCAATGACAATTGATACAATCAATGTCTTAAAATGTTTGAAAGGCTGCTATAGGAAAGATACTGCTTCCAGAAAACCCTAACATTTAGCAAGCACTTACCACGCCTCAAATCGGATGCTAAGTCCTTCCTGGCTTATCTCACTTACTCCTTACAATAACTCTATGAAGCAGATATGTTCATCACCCTCTCTTTACAGAAGGAAACTCTGAGATATGGGGAGGTGAAACAAACTTGCTCGCTCACACCCCAGGACGAAGTTCTGGACTGTTCCATCCACATAGAACTAAATGTAGGGGTGGAATATGAAAGAGGATTGGGAACTTCAGGATTATGGTTTTGGCCTCTTGCAAAGAAAGCTTCCGGACGTTAGAGCTGTCTTGGGAATAATAAGCTTTGTCCCTGGAGATCATTTGTAACCCAAGGATGGGAAATTATTTGACAGGCACATTATAGGAGAGTTCAAGTATAAGAACGTTTGAATGTTTAAAAGAACGCCTTTCCATCTGAAAGAGCTGCGATTTCTCGGCCCCATCCTACATGTTGATCCATCTCTATCATCCGCGTTGGCCTGTCTTTTTCTTAGCCAGCCTCACCACCTCTGAGTTTACAGATCTGCTTGTTCACTAACTCACAAAGGACTTGTCAGGCCTGCTATCTGTTGAAGTCTTCACACAAGCGCAGAATATTTTGTTGTTGTTTCTGCTTTAAAACGCAAAGCTGGGTTTAGTTTAGGAACAGAAAATGATTTTCAGAGAAGCAAAAGCAAAGGTCTCTGGGTGCCACAAAACACCAGCTCGAGGTGTGTGAAGAAGCCGTCTCTGAGCTTCCTTTTTGGTTGTTGTTTTTGGTCCTGTCTTCCGTCTGCCTCAGACGATGCTCTGCTCCCCGCAGGGAGAGGCTCCTCGCAGCAAGCTTTGCGTGATCGTGGAAATGCTTCTCATCCCTGGATTTTTCGAGAACGGCCAGAGGCCAACCCCGTTCAAGGGAGCATCTCAGTCTCAGCCCACTTCTTCCTCCTCGTTTGCCCGCTCACAGAAAAGGACCAATTAGTCAGAACACGGTGCACTATTGATGGCGCTGCCTGATGAGCTCCCCAACTGCCCGGGCCTCCTAGGGACAGCTGTTCAGTACCCCGGGATCATTGAACAGGGCGGGGCCGGCAGTGCGCTCTCCTACAAAAGGAAAGCAGGCTTTGAGGAGATGCCCCTTTGTACAGAGCCCCAACTTCATTTCAACGAGCAGATTCATGTGACACCCATGGGCAGGGTTTCCTGTCCCCACCACCTTCTGCCTGTGCTCTGGGGAAAGCCCAGCTCCCGGCTGGCACTTCATTTAGCCGCAGGGAACCAGGTTCTCCAGTAGATATAGCCTCTGCGTGTGTCCTTTACACATTCAGCCCCACTGCAGGCCCCTGGGAGAAGAGATCTCACAGCCTCTGCTCAACGCCTCTGAGCAGCTTCCTAAATTATTCTGCTATCTTAATTAGCCCTCTTTTTAAATGAGAAAACTAAGGCATATAGAAATTATGTGACTTTCTTAAGACTACAGAACTGATTTTAGAATAAGGATTCACCCTTAGGCTCTTGATCTCCAAAATGCTGTCCTCTCCTTACATATCCTGAGGCCTCTTGTGATCTGACCCATCCCAGCCCTGTCAGTGGGCTACGTTCTTACGTCTTCTTTCTATGTCTCATTTCTCTTCTGTAGTCTCACACATTGAATGCTTATATGTGGTCACATATTGGGTACTGACCTCGTGAGTAGGTTTGAGTGGATATATTCTCTTCCTAAAGGCTGACATGAGGACTATAAATGTATAAATGTATAAATGTATGGACAGTGCTATTTATCCTGCATTGCCATACAAATGATGTGACTTCTTCTCAAAGAAATTGCCCCTGCTGGAAGAATTTCTGCCGAAAAACTTGTAAAAAACCTCAGTGCCTTTAAACATGTAGTCCTAAACATATATGTACTTTCCTTGATGTTCCGGGTAGTGATCCCCCAAATTAACGATTGCTGTGCTAGAATATGAGGGTGATGCTGGTTGCAACTGTGGAGTGCAGAGTTGCCAGGAATTAACTTAAATGTGCCAGATTATTGATGTTTTTAATATTATTATTATTGTTAATGTCAGAAGTTCTCATGTCTTATTGTTATCAGTTTTCTGCCTTTTTCCTTACTTTCGGGCTGGCCTGAGTCCTTTACTGCCCCTTGAAATTTTCATACACCGCTTTTGGAGCTGTTGCAGGAGAATGCATACCCAAGGTGGTTTGAAATCAGAACAATCCCGAATTGCTCATGGGGAACACAGTATGGGCAAGGCCCCGAGGGACTTAATAATCAGAGTGATAATAGATGAAATACTCATACAAAATATGAAACAGGATGTGGTTATTTGTCTTGGTAAAAATAGAAATTATACTTTATGGAAACAAAAAACCTGATCATAATGATTTCTTCTCCAGTTCACTTGCTGCTAGTGAAATGGCAGATTTTCCTCTGAGGCTGCATCATACTTAATTTCCAGAAGCTCTGTGCTTCTGTTTTGCCAGAGAATTTAGAGGAATGATGCTATCTTTATCTCAACTGACTCAAAACCATTGTATCGGTTTTGATGGACTCACCCTCTACCTCTATCCCAACCTTGAAAGTCATCTCTAAGTTGACTCACTGTTAGTGAGAAGGCTGTGTGTGATGTCCTTAAGTGGTTTCTTTTGGGAAGTAAAGAAGTGATGTGATATGATTGGGTTTGTACTTATTTTAACATCATATGGGCCAGCTTCATTACTCTGATGAGTTTTTGATGTGTCAACTCAGCTACAAACCCCAGATAGTCAAGCAAACAAACAGTGATCTAGGTGTCAATGTAAAGGGATTTTTCAGATGTGCTTAAGGTCCTTCATAAGTTGATTTTAAATTAATCAAAAGAGAGATTATCATTGGTGGGCCTGCCCTAATCAGGTGAGCCCGGCTCAGGTGTCCTGAACAGCTTGCTCGCAAGGAGTCCCAGCCCGCTCATTATCGCCCCTGCTGGTTCTGCTTCTCTGCTTGAACTCTGACTGATGCAATTATTTAATAGTTACAGAAAAGATGGTTAACCTCTCAATTTTCTAATTTATGAGAAGGGGCTTTCTGAGGATCAGTGGTAACGTTTACAGGCTTCTGGGCACTGGGTAGCTTATAAAGAAATAAAAATTAGACTCATAATAGTTCAGGGTCAGAAAGCTAGGAAGAAGTGAAAGATATTCTGGTTTAAAATTTACAACTTGTTCAGTGGACCTTAAAGACGTGCTCATTTTCTCTAAGAAAGAGAATGAAACCAAGTACATATAAACCCCACTGAAAAAAATATTTTCCTTTAAGAGCAACACTAAATTCTCTGATTTCATTTTGATATCCAGGGAAGACTACATACAACACGTTCGAAGACTTCGCTGAGACCCTGCAAGCTACACTGGCTTTTTAGTGTATGTTCCCTATTAGAAAATTACGTCTGACTCTCAGATATAACAGATGTGACAAAAGTTGAGGACAGCTGAATAAGGGACTGAGGGCACGTTCCTGGTCAAAGGCCATTGCCTATGCCTGTGTGAAATTTGCTTTGTTATTCAAACATTTCCGGCAGAGCTGCATTCTAGATCTTTGAACCTGATAGATGCTACTTAAAGATAGGTCAGAGGGGCTGGCCCCGTGGCTGAGTGGTTAAAATTCTGCGCGCTCTGCTTCGGTGGTCCCAGTGCGTAGGTTCGGATCCTGGGTTCAGACCTACTCCAGCCATCAGCCACGCTGTGGAGGCATCCCACGTACAAAATAGAGGAAGACTGGCACAGCTGTGAGCTCAGGGCTAGTCATCCTCAAGCAAAAAACAAACAAACAAAAAAGACGAGGATTGGCAATGGATGTTAGCTCAAGGCAAATCTTCATCAAAAACAATAAAAGGTTAGATTTCAGTAAATTGAAATGATTATTTAGGTAGATTATGCCTTAGATATTATATACTAGCCCACTCTCTTAAAATACATTTTAAAAATTAAGTCAATGGCTCTTTTTAATTAATGGTGCACAGTGTGATAGAAGGAGCAGCACCCTTAGATCTGGAGATGCCAGGGTTTAAAATCTGAATACCCACCTCCTAATAATTTTGATGTTCCTCTTTGACCAAAGCACTATTTAGAAGTGTGGTTAAAAGCCAAAAAACTCAGTAGATGCAGTCTAGAAAATTGTAGTAACTCATATTCATGCATACAATTAGAAAACTGTTCATTTATGCAAAAAAGGGAAAAAGTCCAAAGAAAGAGGGTAACATGTTTACGACATGTGAAGTGAAGGCATGAGGCAGGGGTGGGAGGAAGGTGACAGATAGACGACATCACCTATAAAGGAGGCAGTGAAATGCTGAGATTTGAGAGAGGTGCTTTCCACACACAGAGCTGGCATTTTGTAATGCTTCCCAGTAAATCTGTTGCTCCCCGAATTCTGAGAACCAAGCTAGGTCTCCAACACACAGACAGACGGAGGCAGGAAGCGTCCACAGGGTAAGAGAGCTGGCTCTGAGCAAACTGCTTGGGTCCAACTTCTAATTCACCCTTACTGCCGCGTAACCCTGGGGAGGGTCCTGTGCTTCTGTATCTTCATCCGTAAATTGAGGATAATGGCATTGCCCTCATATGATGAGTTGTTGAGAAAGTTGAAAGCTGAAAGTATTTTGAACAATATTTGACCCATTACAAGTCTCCAATAAATGAGAGGTTATTATTATACTGCATAATTATTTTATATATGTTTATATTTATTTATATACATATTATAAATAATATACAAATATATAATGATACTTACATATTGTACAGACAAGAGGAAATCGAAGTGCTGCTCCCTATTGAGACGACAACGGTGAAAGACATCAAGGTGAGGACAGGTACCCTGGGCTTGAACTTTGCAGCCAATCACCTGCTATCGCCTGAATTAACGATGGAGCCCTGCCTGTCCTATGCCCAAATATGAACACCTTTTGTTCCTGGCGCCTCAAATGAGCCCTTAGAATGGAGAATCTCTTCTGACAGTGGAAGGTTCTAATAAAAAGATAATGGAGTTAGAGTGAGCCATAATCTCTGCCTGTCTACAAACCTGGATGGGACTCGGGAGCAGCTGAAACTATTTGTAGGTTTGCTTGCATGATGAGAAAATTGTCCTGCAGGAGTCCAGGAAGACAGCGCCATCTGTTCAAGGTTAAACTTCAACTAGCGTTTGTCTTGTAAGCAATTCTTGCACATTTGTGTCACATTGCCTTTTCTTCTCCTCCGAACATGGTTCAGACTAAATATGAGATGGACGTGACTATCTCCACTCTATAGGAAGAGAAAACCAAGGCTCAGAGAAGCAATGTCCCCCCAGACCCATACCCAGGCCCTACTGTACGCCCAGGCACCATAGGAAAGAGGAGCCCAGCTGCCGATTCAAGGCCTTAGCTCTGAACCGTCCATGATTTATTTTCAGCCCTATCCACAGCTGTTTGCCTCCCACCTGTGACCCTCGGAGATATGAATTTTTCAGCTATTTTCTCAGTTTCGGTTGTACTTGATTTTTCACACTGAACACTAAATACCATTTCCCTTGGTCAAAACTGATTTCTTTTCATCAAAATTCTGGTCCTAAATCCCTCAGCCTTCACGGGGTAAAACTTCTCCCAGGTAGATTTGAAGTCCAGATCCTGTTATCCCAAACCCTGCCATGGAGACAGAGTCCCTTTGGCTTTCTCTGGCCCTGGGATCAGGAATCAATTATTTACTAATTGTAGCATAAATATTAAACCCCACACTTTCTGACGTCTTTAGTCAGAACAGATAAAATTTTACTGTAATAGCAAACAACTCCGACCTCTTAGAGGCTTCAATAGCAAATGCTTAATTCTTTCTCACCCCATACGTTCCCAGAGAGTAACTTGTAGCTTGGCTCACACCTCATATGGCATGCGTGAACTGGATGATTTCTTTGGTTACCAGAGGATAGAGTTTTAGTCATCAACCTGGAATGGAAAGCCAAATGAAGGTTATACTCTGGGGAGGGCAGAGATTAAGCACCAGGGATAAAAAGATGAAATTTGAAAGCAGAGTTGCACACAAGTCAGTGTGCTTAGGATGTTCCCACCAGGGTCTAAGGGGGAAATTCCAAGGTCACCCAGGAGTGAATTAAAACGGGAGAAACAGGGGAAACTGGAGAGTTTCTGGATTGTAATGGATTCTGGAAACCTCATTTGGCAGATAGCATTCTTCTGGATCAGGACCTAACCATTGGGTACCACTACTGCCTAAGAGTCACCATCCTCAGAGAATAAAGCCTGGCTCTTTCCAGTATAGACATCAGTATTTACATTCTCTCTTATGTGACTTGAGAAGACAAACAAAAGGGAAGAAAGCTATCATCTACCACATGCCAGAGAGTTTCCAAGTAAATTTCATTTAATCCTCACTGCTATCTTTCCAGGTGTTATTCTTGTTTCTCCTCCTCCCCCTCCTCCTCTTCCTCTCCCCTTCCTCCTCTTCCTCCTCCTCTTTCTTCTTCTTCTTTCTTCTTCTTTTTTTTTTTTTACAAGTAAAGAAACAGAAGTTCATGGAAACCACAGGTATTAAGTGACTGGGGTTTTCAGTACGCTGCCTCCCACTCTGGGAACCAGGAGGTGAGACCAGGTTAACAGGAAGTGATGCTCAGTTACCATTGGGTGGGCTGTGAGGGATCAATGAAGAAGCTCCTCGTACCTAGCAGTGCAAATGCATGCTCCTCAAATGATACTGATGATATGATTCAAGCAAAGTTGGCAAGGCAGCTGCCACCACAAGGCTTCCCAAAAGTGAGCCAGACGTGGCTATAATCACTGAATCCCAGGAAGATTACTTAGGCTGTCAGCTCACAGAATTATTTTCTGCAAGTGCCATGATATCTCAATTTCAACTTATATGGAAGGCAGAATATAATATGTTCTCTCGAGGGGTCTTTAAGTAAATTAGTGCCCATTACCCTGCAATGACACACATTTTCCTCATAATAAAGTGATATTGAAATGCTGAGCAGTCTCCTGCCTCCAGAAGTTTTCAAGCTGCCTGACCTCACTGTGCCCAAGCCCATGGCCATCCTTGCTGCTTTAGTCAGGTTGGTCACCTGCTCAGATGCTCCCAATAATCTGTCATTGACCTCATTGCTCCCTTCTCCACTTCCCATCTGTTTTTCACTTCTCCCTGTGTGCTTTCCAGCCTGAGTCTTCTCCTACCCAATGCTTTTATCCAACTGGTCTTTCCATCTGTCCTTCAAATATGTGTCACTCTTTCCTCAATGCCTTGAACCTGTTGCTGCCTCTCCACTTATCCAAATCTAAGATACTTATTTTGAAGGATTATGGGAAGTCCCTAGTGATACTGCACTCTTCTCTGCTCCTGTGGTTAGAACCAGTGACTTTAAAATTTATCTTTAACTATATTGGGTTAGAAATAGATATACATACAGGTATACAATGCGTATATAGAGAGAGAGGAAGTCAGCTGCCATGCCATGAGGACACTCCAGCAGCTCTGTGGTCCCTGTGACAAGGAACTGAGTCCTTCTGCTAGCTACCAACACAAACTTGCCAGCCATGAGGGGCAGCCATCTTGGAATCAGATGGTCCAAACCCAGTCAAGCCTTTGGATGACGGTAGCCCATTAATATCTGACTGGATCCTCACAAGAGACTCTGAGCCGGAACCAACCAGCTAAGTAGTCCCTAAGCTCCTGACCCTAGAAACTGTGTGACATAACAGATGTTTATTTGTTTTCTTAAACCACTAAGTGTTGCAATACGTAAACAGCAATAGATAATGGATACAATTGTCTAGCATTAATTAAGGGCTTAATTTGTTAACTGCTCTACCTGCTTCATTATACTCATCCTGATTGCACTTCAGAAAGAGATTTCAGTTTCTAGTACCTTTATGTTTATTTTCCAGATGTGGATACCAGGACCTAGAAGCCTAGAGACCTAAGCCACCTATCCAAGATCACACAGCTAGTAAGTGGTACAGCCAGAATCCACAATGGCCCAGGGCCCCTGGGCACAGCAAGTAGACTCTTATGCATCCCCCTGTGCTGTCTTGGCATCTCAGATTGTGAGCTTAAAGGCCATATAACTTTTTCTGCTAAACTCTACTAATTCACACTTTCTTACTCCCATCCTTCTGGTTCAAAGTGAGCATTTTCAAGGCAATGTTTTTTCTCAAATACTCTTTATCTTATTGAATTCTTGCCCAAATGAGTTTGTGACATGCCTGAGTTGCACAGGCAAGAAGTGGCCTTCCGAGACCCTGTCTCTGTGTGTGTGTTTCCTTCACACCGCTGGGATCACAGATGAAGGGCACTCTGCAAACGATAAAATACCATGCATATATTAACCATCTCTGCTTGCTGGGGCCTCGTATATCCCCCCAAAAGAGCACAAATCTTCTCCTTCCAGGTCACAGCAATTTCAGAAATAAAACCAGGTTAATATAGAGGCCAAAAAACAGTAGCTTCATTGCTTATAGAGGCTGGAGGACTGAGCTTAGAGTCACAGCAAAACCACTCAGTTCACAGAATGCAGACTCAAGCAGTGTCCTCACTTGGGTTCCCTCTAAGTCAAGGACTATGACAAGGATTTGGGTGTAGGTGGATTATTTGGAAGGTGATTCCAGGAAGCAGAAATGAGGGCATGTGGGGAGTGAGACTGGGCAGGAGGAAAAGCGGCATAAAGACGTCTTCTCAAGGTCACTGTTGTTGGCAGGGAAGCTGGATTGTTTCACGTCCCTGAAAAGAAATAAAGAACACCTGGCAGAACTGTGTCTGAGGACGGGAGCCGGAGCATGTCTCCCTGGCTCCTCTCCCCACTGACCGGGTGTTGCCTCCAGGGCTGTGACACCCTGGCATTTCTGCCACACAGGTTTGCTGGCCAGGTAGGGTCCTGTGGCCCCAGAGAAGTCCCTGAGGCACAAAATGGAAAGATTTGTCGTGTGTCTTGGAGCGGGGACCCTGCCACCTGAATCTGCGCTTGAGTCACTACAGCGACAGTCACAACCAAAGAGGAGCCGAAAAGATGTGATGGAGGACATCAAAAACTTCTGCCCCGTCAGGTGTCTGTCTCCACACCGTCCATTGCCAGGTAAGGCTGGAGCATGAATGAGCCAGGAGCGCTCTCCGAAGGCAGCTGGGAGTGAGACCACAAAGAGGGACTGAGCTTAGCTGAGCATGCCCACTTTATTCTTCCCAAATTTACCAACCTGGTAAGTCACTCCACCTCCTCAGAGAGGAGTGTGTAATACCAGCAGAGAGAAACTCTAAATATGCTAAGAAAAATATCCCTCTTCATGGAAACCACAAGTGGAAACACGGTGCCCCTCTTGTGGTCCTAGGATTCTAGTATCTATTGGAAGAAGCAAAGAAATAAATAAAACACATGATAAATCTAGGACTGTGACTCTTTGCCAAGCCCACCAGACTGGAGGCCGTCAATAACGCCCCTACCACCAGAGTCAATGAAAATCAAACGTGACGAAAGAGCTCTGTCCTCCTTTTCCCTCTTTATTAATTTTTTTTGTAGGGCTTTGGAAAAGGTCGTTGTAGAAGGTTGCATTATATTTCAAAAATCTTCCGAGTTCCCCACAGGAAACATTATCACCAATATATTTGTTTCCATTTGATGTTTTTTTAGCAGTTGATGCCAAAAAAATCTGTTGTTTTTAAACCAGTTTCCAAGTGAGCACATCTTGGGCAATTAAGAGGAGAAAAAATAACAACAACAAATAAATCATAGGGAGATGTTCAGGAGTGAGGAAGGCCTGGAATATGCCGAGGCCTCTCCATTATTCACACGCTCCTGCAGTGTTGAAAAGCAGACTCAGGCAGCAGATGGACTGGTCTGCACACCAGCTCTGTGACCTCTCTGTGCCTCACTTTCTTCCTCATAGGAAGAGACAATAATAGTAATGAATTCGAAGAGATAGTGTGAGCATTAAACGAGTTATTATATGAAAAGAGCTTGGCACAGAGCCTGACATGCGGCAGAGGCTGTTGAAGTGCGTGGGTTAGTTACAGCATTGTGGGGCACCTGGCTGCCCATCCCCAGACCATCTTTGTAACACTACATTCCACTCGAGGTAACGGAAGCAATGAATTGTTTCAGGACATTTTTCCCCACATGAGTCCTCGTCTCTGGACCGCGTTGGGCCATTGATGAGAGCTTCCTGCACACCTTCTGCCATCAGACTCAGTGTGGGGCCTTGGTGGGTGTCAGTGACACTCCTGAGGTCTTGCTTCACAGAGTGACAGGAGTCTTGATCCTCCCTTGCTGCTAGGATGGTATTAGTCTAGGCCACTACAACACAGCATCACAGACGGCGTGGCTTAGACAACAATTTATTTTCTCACAGTTCTGGAGGCTGCAAATTCAAGATCAAGTTGTCAGCAGATTTGGCTTCTTCAAGGCTTCTCTCCTTGGCCACCTTCTCCCTGTGTCCCGCATAGTTTGTGCTCTGTGTGTGTCCGTGTCCTCATCTCCTCTTCTATAAGTCATATTGGGTTAGGGTCCACCTTAATGACATCATTTTACCTTAATTAGCTCTTTAAAGACCCTGTCTCCAGATACAGTCACATTCTGAGGTGCTGGAGGTCAATGCTTTAACATATGAAATTTAGGGGGACATGATTCAACCCATAATAGATGAAGTTGGGGAGAAGAGAATTTTAAAGGGAAGCTTTTGGGTGCAAACAGTGAAATCAGATAAGGGGCATTTGGAACAGGAGGGTGCTGACCTGTCACAGCCACTTTCATTCCAGGGACCCGAGGCAGGGCAGGGCAGAGGCAGAGCAGGGAGCAACATTTGTCGTATATCAACTGTGTGCCCAAACCTGCGTTGGTTATGGGGGGAGGTGTGTGTGTATATGTATGTAGTTTATACACATATATACATTTATTATATATAATATATAACCTGTATAAAAGTAAAGATATCTATACAATGTATAGTATTACACATATATTATACATAGTATTACTTTCCTTGGGCCACAACAGATTACCACAAATTTATGGCTTAAAAGAACAGGAATTTATTCTCTCCCAGTTGCGGAGGCCAGAAGTCTGAAATCTAGCTGTCAGCAGAGCCACGCTCGCTCCAAAAGCTCTGGGGGAGAACCCTCCTTGCCCCCTCCAGCTTCTGGTGGCTCCTGGTGCTCCTTGGCTTGTGGCCACATCACCCCAGTCTCTGCCTCTGTCTTCACACGGACTTTTCTTCTCTGTCTCAAATCTCCCTCTGCCTTTCCTTTATAAGGACACTTGTCATTGGGTTTAGGTCACAAGTGAATAATCCAGGACGATCTCATCTTGAGATCCTTAATTCAATTATATCTGCACAGACCTTTTTTCAGATAAGGTCACATTCGCAGGTTCTGGGAATGAGGATACAAGCATATCTTTTGGGAGGGTATATTAACTACATATATATGTGTTCTCTCTCTCTATATATATGTGTGTGGGGGGGGGGGTGGGTATGTGTGTGTGCATGTGTGTGTATAGCTTAATTTGTTCCTCATAAAAAAAAAAAAATGCTGGCCTGCCAGAGATACCTAAGACAGAACTGCTTCTGAAGAGATGGTGCGTTCGGACAGACCCACTAGGTTGCGGTCTCCCCTCCCTGGGGTCCAGGTGAGGGGCTGCAGAGCGGCATGGGCTCCGGATGGAGCAGAGGGCCTGAGTGCGCCTGCCTGGCTCCCCTGGGCATGGCTTGCCTCCACCGAGAGGCCAGGCTTGAGATTTTGCACGTTTCTAATGAAAATGCTCACCTAGAAACCTGAACTTCTGAGTGCCATTATTTCTGCTTAAGTAAAATTCCAGCATACGTATTTTGATTAAATTTCTTTTACCAGGGAATGACAATGTCAAAAGATCAGAGAATTAGAGAGCGCATTGCTGAGAAGTGTGACAAGAATGGATAGGCGCAGAGACCCGGCGAGGGCCCTCCCTGAGCTTGGCAGCTGCGTCTGTGGTCCGTAAAACTCACTGTTTTGCCACCTGTCCGGGAATATTGACAACTGTGTTAATGAACCGAAAATGAATTCTGCTCATTATTTTTAGCCATTTAAACTTGAAACTATATTGCCTTTAACAAGTAACAGATTTAACGGGCTGCAGATAGCTAGAAATAGTAATTAATAATCTCGTTGCTGAGCTGTTCGCAATATTAAATTTCAAACTTGGTGATTTGAGAACATCGTCAGAGTTAAAGATGCACAACCAAATACTAAGCACATAATAACATGGGTCTATTTTTCACTAATGCCTTAATTTTGAAATCCCTTTTCTCCTAAAAACATCTCGCTTCTTCCTAAGTATCAGTGCAGGAATTTTCTTTTGAACAACACACATATGGAATCAGAACTCAGTTTTGAAAATTGCCCATCTCGAGACCATACGTTAGACTGGACTAGTTAGGACCGATCCGGGACCTGTTTGGTTAAGGCAGGTAGTCAAATGCCTGGATGACCATGTCCTCGTTTTCCTAGGACATTCCTGGTTTATGCCTAGTGTACTAGGGTCCCATTCTGAAGCACTCCTTTGTCACTCTCATTGGCATCCTGGTATGCAGAAAAGAGTTGGCATAGCAGATGGAAGATTTCTGTCCTTAGAATGACCTTCTTACAAGGTTGGCCCTCGACTGGTCTCTTGGAACTTGGCTGGTATACTGTTTCTTACACTGAGAGGAAACTTTTCCTAACTCACAAGTGTAGCTCACTATGACTAGACTGTGGAAACAGTATGATTTATGCCGTTTTCCTTCTGGGAGTCTGGAATTTGGTATGTGCTAGGCAGAGGGTGCCTATGTCACCAGCACCCACTAAAAACCTTGGACACGAGCCTCTGGCAGATTTCCTGGAGCAGGAGCATGGCACACAGGTTGCTCCGTATTCATTGCTGGGGGAGGAGTGTGCTCTGTATGACCCCTCTTGGAAGGGAGAGAGCATCAGGAAACCTCACACGGATTTCTACACACTGCCGGTGTCTACGCCCTTATGCTCTGGCTGTGTATCCTTCCAACATCACGGTAATAAATCCTAGTTGTAAGTACAACCATATGCTGAGTCCCAGTGACTCTCCAAAGGTGGGTGTGGTCCTGGGGATCCCCAGCACATGAGGGTGTGGTGATAGATAACCCGGCCATTCTATTTACCTTGACTGAGTTGCACAGTGACTCCAGAAGCAATCAGGGCCAGGATAAATATTTCAGCTTTAAAGTCGAGAAACTGAAGCTCTGAGAGAATCTCTATGACTCAGCCAGGCTCATCTGGCTCTTATGTAGGAGACAGGACTAAAATCTGCAGAACAGAACCCCACGTGGAGGAAATCGATGCACTGAGAATCAAACCCCATTTCTAGAAATAGTGGGAGAAGTGCTGAATGACTCATCTCGGAAGACCGGTCTCCTTGCCTGGGCACTGAAGATCGCCTCATCCCGTCTGCAGGAGTGTGGTAAGGATGAAGGACACAGGCACACCCAGCCTGTGGCACACACAGGTCCTTGAGGAAAGTTAGCTGTCTTGTCTTCTTTCTCCCAGGCCAGTGCTGGCTCCTGGTCTCAGCATCACCTCTTCACTAGTGAAGGCTGAAGACCAGGCTCAGTAGGGACTATACACACAATCTGTCTGAGCTCTTTGTGTAATGGTGATTTAGAGAGAAATAAAATCCTCTGGATGAAATGTCAGCTTTTGTTTGATACACTGCTGAGGCTGGTCACTCGGGCTATTCAGATTTCACACGTCCTGTCTGAACAACAGCAAAGACAGAGCAGGTTAGGGAGAGATGAACACGTTTCACAGGCCAGCCTGATGGCTCGTGCTTCCAGAACTCCCCAAGTCTCTTCCGTCAAAGGAGACAAGCCGAGTTGATGACAGAGCTGATAGGAGAGCTGGGGCCTCATCTTCTCTCCCCACTCTGCTCTCTCCTACCCGAGGGCAGCCTTCGTCTTCTTGTTCCCGAAGGTCTGTCATTCATGCTGCCATGGAGTAAAGCGATGGAGAGCAAGAAAAACGAAATTGTAATTCATCATGGACGTGGAGCTCTTCCCAGTGGGTCCCCAGTAGCAGCAGAGGCTGAGGCAATTAGCTGGAAGAGCATAGAAGCAAGGGCATTGGGAAGGGGTCAACGTTACTGTGCACCAAAACCATGCAAAATGCTGAATCTCCCACCCACACAAGCTTCCTGTGGGGTAGATAGACCCATTTCACAGAGGAAGAACCAAGTAAGTGCCTGCAGGCTGAGTGATTTGTCCAAGATCACCCAGTTAGGAAGAGAAATATGGCCAAAGTCTATACACAGTTTCTCCATTACTCCATTTCTTCCCCTCGCTACCTCAGTAGCTTTGCCAATCAGAGAGTTCCTTGTGGGCACCAGATCTTCTTGATAATCAGCGTGGGCAGAGTGAAAGTATCCTGGGTTACGGAGGCAGACATTCTCAGGTGTCTATAGTGCAGGTCATCTCAACTTTTGGGGCACATCAAGTTGCCTCAGTCAAGCTTGGTTGAAGAACCAGAGCCAAGATTGGGTTGGTATGGGGGGTGGGGTCCTCCAGGCAGGACGGCCTGGGAGCCAGGGAAGGTGGGCAGGGGAATGGAGACAGGTGTTTGGAGGAGTCCTCCCTGTCTTGAGGCACCAAGGTGAAGGGGTTCTACTCAACTGCGTGTACAACCTGGCCAGGTTCTAGGCTTGCGCCTGCTGCAAAGGACCAGTGAGTTTAAGCAAGTCACATCTTCCCTCGAAAACTTTCTCAATCTGTGTTTTTATACATTTTAGCAATCAGGTAGAGTGTAATTTGAAAGTGGCTTAAAAAAAAATTCCACACAATACAGTAAGATTTTCTACAAATAACGACATCGGAGGAAAGGTAAAAAAAAGCCAGAACGGTAGGATGCAGAGGGGGCCATTCAGATGATCGAAATCCGCTCCCTCAGGTTCTGCAACTGCTGCCCTGCCCTGAGCTTCCTGGCAAACAAAGAAAGAAAAACACGTGGTTGCTTACGTGACGCACATTGTCTATCAGCTAAAAGTAAACTAGCTTACCCCACAATGGAGACGAGGACTGCATGAGTTTTCTAGGGCTGCAGTGACCAAGTATCAAAAACTTAAAGCAACAGAAATTTATTTTCTCACAATTCTGGACGCTAGAAGTGCAAAATCGAAGTTTTTACCTTGACAGCAGGACCACACTGTCTGAAACCTGGACAGGAGAATTCTTCCTCGTCTCTTTCTAGCTCCCTGTGGTTCTCAGCAACTTTGGCATGCCTTGTTTTGCAGAAGTATCACCCTGATCTCTTGCCTTTGTGTGCATATGACATTCTCCCTGTGTGCCTGTCTGCCTCTGAGTCCAAATTTCCCCTCTTTATAAGGACACCTGTTATATTGGAGTAGGACCCACCCTATTCCAGTATGACCTCATCCTAACTAATTACATCCACAAGAGCTTTATTTCCAAATAAGGTCACATTCTGAAGCACCTGGAATTAGAACTTCAACATAAATGTTTGGGGTACAAAGTTCTACCCATAACAAGGACCAAGCTGGTTATGAGTATAACCTGTGGAGTCAGACTGCCTTGTGTGGATCCTGACTCCAATCTTCTTAGTTGTGTGACCTTGGGCAAGTTACTTAACCTCTCTGTGCCTAAATTTCCCTATCTGTAAACTGGCATTCTTAAGTGTATTTCACTCATGGAGTTTTTAGGAGAACTGAGATAATGTATGTAAACTGACTTAAAAGTTGCTTAACAGGTAAAATGCACTCTCTTTCCATCACATGTTTCTCTAACGATGAGGGGCCACCCTAAGTTTGCATTGCTAGTACAGAGCAAAACTGGCTCTTGAGCCTTGAGTTTCTGAGCGTAAGCAAAACGCATCTTTCTCTATATTCCAGCTTAATTGATTGCCTACTATATGTTAAAATAAAGATCTTTTTTAAAAGACTGATTTAAAAAAGAGAGAATCAAAGCCGGTTCTCTAGGACAGAGAGGTGGATTGAAGAAAAGCAATAGAAAAATCAGTAGCAGTGGCAGTTTAGCTGTTTCTAGAAGATAATTAGCCATGAGGGTCCCACAGAATTTAAACTCTCCTGGGGCAGAGGTGCTTGATCTGTTTTGTTCCCTGCTGCTCAGAACAGTGCCTGGTACATAGTAGGTACTCAAGAAATGCTTCCCGAGCACTGAATGTGGAAAAACTTTACAAATGGGCATATGCTTTAATTTAGAAATCCTGTTTTTAGTAATTTCCTTTAAGGAAACAATAAAAGCTAAGCAAAGATTTAGTTATACTGATTTTCATTCAAGAACTGTTTATAAAGTGTAGGGGGTCAGAACTGGCCACCCCAAAATGTGTCTCTTTGGCTTGATTACTTTTAGGAAGATAAGACTCTGAAAGAAACTTTGACCTCCCCACTAACTGCCTAAAAGAATTTAAGTTAGCAAGCCTGTCTGTAGGACAGGCCAACACCATAGATAACTCCGGGTGTCAGTAGACTGTGAGGGTCCTGGCTAAGCCCACTATTATCAAAGTTCTGTTTACCAAACATTTGCTTTTCCATCCCCATATGAATTGCCTTCCTCCGCTTTGAAACCCCAGACGACTACCCCCAACATCCTCCTCTGTCTTTAGATGAAGATGCTATTTAAGATGGTAGCTTTGTCCATTCTGGCTGAGTTATCCAGTTTTCCTGGGTTCTCCCGTGCATACATGTTATAAAGCTTTGTTTGATTTTCCCCTGTTGTGTCTCATGTCAGTTTAATTCTTAGCCCAGCCAGAAGGACCTAGAGAGGGCAGAGGATTTATCTTCCTCCCCTACAAAAGCAAAAATCTTGGCAGCATGTTAATAGGGCCCTGGTTAAATAAATGATAGGCCTACAGCTATCAGCTGGCGCTCCATTTGTGGTAGGGACTTAGGGAAAATCAAGGGCTCCAAAGCTGTCCATGACCTAATGCCCAGAACCGTGAGTTCGCAGACGTGATTAGGGTAAAGGAGCTTTTCATGGAGAAATTATCCCGGGTTATCCAGGTGGACCCATTGAACTACGCAAATCCTTAAAAGGGAGAACTTCCCGGGCTGTAATCAGAGAAAAAGAGGTGACGATGGAAGCAGGGGCAGAGGGATGCTACGCTGATGAGCTTGAAGATGGAGGAAGAGGCCTTGAGCCAAGGAATGCAGTGGCCTCTAGGAGCTGGAAAAGGAAGGAAAGGGATTCTTCCCTAGAACCTCGAGAAGGAAGGCAGCCTTGCTGACACCTTGATTTGTCCTGGTGAGACCCGTATCAGACATCTGACGCACAGGAGTGTAAGATAATCAATGCATCGTGGCTCCAGCCGCTGTTCGCCTTTATTTGTACTGCAGCAATAGGAATCTCACACAGCGTTCCAACGCTTCCCGTGCTTTGCAGAGCGGGGCCTCACGCTCAGATGCCCACAGCAGCCAGGCAGGCACGCAGAAGTGCTAAGCGAGGCCTGATATAAAACAAACAAACGGTCAGCTGTTTAAATTGATACCACGTCTACACCACTGTCTAGTTACTTAGCCTGTTAAGCTGCAGTGCAGAAGGGTGGGTGGGGGCTGGGGGCGATCTGAGCCACCAGCCTGTAACCTCTGCCACAGCAGAACACTTATTGGCATGAATGAACACTCACAATACATTTTTACAGGAAAATAGCTGTTCTTAAAATAGCAGATACAATAGAATTTTTTGTAATTTTCTTTACATAGAAAAAGATCTGTAAGGGTATGATCTTATAATAATCACCTGGGAAGATAAGCTAAGGCAAACTTTAATATATTTTTGCTTCTCTGTGTATTCTAATTTCTTCGCAATGGACACACATTGCTTTGAAAATGCGCGCGACAAGTTAATCAGAGAAAGAGGAAGTGAACTGTCCCACCTGGCAGGGCGGGCAGTGAAACCAGCTTGAGAAACCCAACTTGAGCTCCATTCCACGCTATCACCAATTTTTCCCTTCTCTCCTGGGTGCTGGTGACAATTGCCTTTGATGCCATTTCAAGCAGGGCCTTATTCATTCCTCTGTGGGGCCGATTCCGTTAAAAGTCTGCTGACCCCACAAGAAAAGACAGCGCTCCCGGGCTGCTGCCCTGGGGAGAACGCCACAATGCAGCTATGAAACAGGGCTGCACAAAACTCGTAAATGCCCTGCCTTTTTAAATTAACAGTACCGCACGGTAGAGAATACGATACATATTACCAGGTCACCTCATTCATCCCAGGGGGCTGAAAGCAACAGAATTGAAAATGGGGAACTGAATGGAACTTTCTTCATGGCAGGAATGGCCCTCTTCATTCCCCTCCTCCTGCCTCACCCTCTTGCTCAGCTGCTTTTGGAGAACTACTCCACTTAGAGAGGCAGTTTCCCCTGGTGGAGAAGAACCTGGGGTCTGGAGGCAGACGGACCTGGACTTGGTCCCTAGCTCCACCCCTCCCCCATTGGAGACCTGGGGTACTCTAGGATCTTGCTAACGTGCAGCTTCTTCATCTGCTAAAAGGGATAGTGGTCTTACCTCCAAGTTCATTATGAGGCTCAAACGCATAGGAAGCATTTAACACACAGCATTGTAAGCACATGGCATGTCATCATTTATTAGTATTGATCATGTTTATTATTGCCATCATCATTGATATGTAACCTCTCTGGGATGCTTCCTGGGAAATGTCACCCCACTCCCAGATTTGCTTCTCAGGGTGCCTTGTTTCATGGAAAATATTGTTTATTGATGTATGTAACCCAGCCAAACGCCGAAAGGACATTGAGGTAGCTTAGACTCGCATGTAGTGCGTGAGAATGTTAACGCGGAAACTGTGGCAAAGGAAAGGTTAGGATGAGAAAACGGCCTGAGCTGTTGACTCCTGCCCCAAATGGTTAGTTGCCACAAGCTGAGCAAAAGCTTATTACTTTTCAAGTTCTGTACACTTGCTAAAGTTCTGCTGCAAATTTGGTTCTGAATTTCTCAGAGGGAAAAGAAAACTTGGAAAGACAGTAAGTTCAAAGCCTAGAGGAGGGTGGGTGTCTTTTCTCTCCTGGAGGTCTGACAGGGATCCCTCCCGTGCACTGTAATGATGCGGACCCTGGCTTAATGAGCAAGAGCCTCAACAACTCAGTAATAAAACAGCACAATTTTTTAAATGACATCTTGGTAAAGCACAAAAGAATACATAGGCAAGTGCAATTCTACGGAGGGGCCAGGATCAAGCTATCTGGGAAACAGAGCTCTCAGTGAGCTGGCTGGACCCACAACACCGGTCAGGATATCATGAGGAACAGCTGGATTCTCCACGCACGGGGCTCACTCTCTCTGATACTAAAGAGGAAGGTGCCTGGAGTCAAACACAGCGTTCAAAGTCACATCTCAGGCACGTAATGGTTCTGTGACTTCACTGTCACTGAATCATTTCCGAACATTTTGAGCTTCTATTTCCTCATCCTCAAACTGGAGGGACAAACACTGTAATATTATTGTCCTTCGAGGACTAGCATGAAGAATAATTGCAATTTTTTAAAGAAAGTGTAGGATATGTAATAGTTATTCAATAAATGAAGGATCCCTCCTTATTCTACACTTTCTCAAGCCCTCCAATAACTGAGAAAATAAAATAGAAGTCACTAAAAATGAGCAGGAAACATCTTCACAGTCTCGAGAAATGCCAAACGAGATCATGAAGGTAAAAATGCTCCTAACCCAGTAAAGTTGAAACCAGCCATTGTGAAGCAGCGTTCTCACAACGTAGGCCCTTCCACTCACCTATTTAACCCCATCTATGCCTCTGTTCACTCCTCCGTGCAGATAACAGTAGTTCCTATGTGCTGGCTTGTTGCAACAATGAAGTGGCTAAGCCTGGGCAAAGTTCATGGCAGGAGGGACTTTCGATTGTTGCTGTCGCGGTCCGCCTCCTCATCATCCACCATGGTTTGGACACACAGAAGGGACTCTGCGCATTCGTTAGAAAGCTCACTGCTGGAGTGCTAAGAAACATCTCTTGCCATTTTTAGTGAAGATTTTTTAAAAAATAAGTTTTCACCACTCTTCAAAGTTTAGTTGCTACTGGGTATAAAAACAGTATCCTTGGGAAACCTCTCGTAATGTTAGGGAGAGCAATATTAAACAGATTTCTGATATGACATGGCAAAGTAGTGACCACATTGCACCAGGAAACGATGCAGGATTGAAAATAATGAGGTGTCAGAAATGTACATTGTCAGCACACGTATGAATAAATTATTCAGTTCCAAGGCATCATATTGCCCCACAAACTGCAGCGATGTTTTAGGAATTTTGCAGGTGATTTGGTTAATATATTAAAGGGAAACCTTTCTATTTTGTAGCATGGCATGTTGCATTTTATAGAGTGACTTCTTTAGCTTGGGAAACTAAAGAGGTCACTGCAATTTTGCTAGTGAGCATGGAAGCAGCACAAACTCATCCCAGCTCTGTGATGAGACTCCACGAGCTGTTCCTGCACCAGCACGGACCTCTTCCCAGGCGCTGCATTTTTCATCAGTGGAAACTGCTCATCACACACTTTCCTTCATTCAACAAACCTGCATTGGATGCCTGTGATGCACCAGGCACTGTAGCGGGTCTGGGGGCTGCGGACAATGATAAATTTCATCTCTGCCTTTGAGGATTGTAATTTCCAAGGTGGGAGCCCTTGATAGTCAATCTTTTCAATCCATAGCCCATCCTACGGCTCTAACCCCATTTTGAGGGGGACTTATGGCTGAGGAGGTGGTTACATGGCACATTCTAATTTTCTTTCCCAATTATTTCCCTTCTAGAATGTAAGCTGCATGAGAGCAGGAGTTATTGTCTGTTTCCATCAGCATCTCACTTGGATGCGATTCAATATCTGTTAAATAAATTTCTGTATCACCCCCAATATGCACTTCTGCTAACGATATTGTAATATTGGTATTATTCTGAGCCTCAGAGACGACAAATGCCAAAGTCAACACAGGTAATAAGTGCTGGAGCTGGGATTCAGACCGGGCCTGCCAGACTCCTTCCGTTGGAAGCTGTTCTTGTTTTTAAGAAGAAAATTTGTCAAGGCTTCCAGCAGGGACATCAGACTCAGCACTGAACAACGTATGCTTTCCCCAATAACCCCCAAGAGAAGAGCTCCACCATTATCAAGTTGACCAAGTCAGGAAGCTGAGAATTAGCCTTAACCCCCCTCATGTCCCCTTGGCCCCAGTCAGTCGCCAGATCCTGCTGAGTCTGTACCTGAATATCTCTCACGCCTGGTCTCCCAGCTCTGTCCCACCAACATGGTCCAAGCTGCCATCACGTCTCATCAGTACCTTGGCAAATAGCTTCTAAACTACTATCCTCTGCCCTCCAAGCACTCTCCCTCCAAGCTGTTCCCTAAGCCCTGTATTTAAAAGCAGGAATCTAATCCTGTCTCTCCCTGCCTGAGCCCTCCCTGGCTCCTCAGTCCTCAGGTCTAAGTAGACTCACCTGGAAAACAAAGCCCTGAGGGCGATCACCCCTGGTGCCTCCTTCTGACCCTTCCAGGCTTTCTCCCTGCTCTGTGTGGGTCTAATACGAGTCACTAGATTTGCTTCTAGTTCCAAAATATGTCAAATGGCCCATACTGCCAAGCCTTTGCTTAACATCTCTCCATTTGAAATGCTTTTCTATAGCTGTCCTTCCAGAGAACACCAAACATTTCTGGTTAATCGGGCAGACCCAGGGCCAGTCAGCCTGAGTTGCCGAGCTCCACCACAAACCGGTTGTATGACCTTGGGCAGCTCACTTTACTTTTTGTACCTCAGTTTCTCCATCTGTAAAAAGGAGCTAATTAGAATTATCTTGTTCATAGCATCCTTGTGAGGACTTACAGAGTTAATAAGTGTAAAGCCCTCAGCACAGTGACTGGCCCAGAGTGAGCACTGTATCCACGGTGCTCCGAGTGTGGTCTCTGGACCAGCAGCCTCAGATCCCCTGGGAACTCGTTAGACATGCGAATTCTCTGGCCCCACCCCAGACCTACTAAATCAGAAAGTCTGGGTATGGGGCCCAGCAAGCGTGATTTAACAAGCCCTCCAGGTGATAAGATTTGAGAGCCACTGCCTTCTGCCTGTCAGCTGCTAGTATCAATATGAGTACCAGTGTCAGTATTGGTGTTAGAATTAGTCCTGCCATAAATGTCATCTCAGTTTCAGTGTGCAGGTGTTCTCTGGGGAATACCCCTACTCCTGAAGCTGCTGGCTTGTAGATTGTGGTGCAAGCGCAAGTTTCAGCTGGCAGGTCAACGTCCAGATGTGTACCAAAGTGGCTGTAAAAACGTGTATTCCCACCAGCCTGTCTGTAAGGCCTCCTGCTGGTCCACACTCTCATCAACTCTTCATAATGAAAGCCTTCTCAAATTTTGCTAGTCTGGTAAATGTAAAATGATCTATCTTTGTGTTTTTAATTTATATTTATCTGGCAAATTATGAGACTAAGCATCTTTCAATGTATGTTTTTTGGCCTCTCTGATGTCCTCATCTGGGAAATTTCTGTTCATAACTACTGCACATTTTTGGGGGATATTTTTTCTTATTTATTTATTGGTCAGATTCATATTTTAAAAATTTTTGTGAGATTTAAGTAAATAAAGGTATATGAACTGATTAGACTAGTACGCAGGGTAGGCACAGTTTACGTGTTGGTCACTCTGATAACATTTCATAACCTAGATTTAAACATTGGTCATTTTTATTAGTTTTCATGTAATATGTGTATATCATGAATATTCTTATCTGAATTTGTTGATATGGACATATTTTTATACAATACTGTATGTATGTCTGTTATCATTTGCTTAGGATTATGGAAAACCATTACAGTCTGGCATTTTCTTTGAGGAAATATTATTAAGTGTTGATTTATTATTAAAACAATCGAATCGCTTATTATTTCCTAATTTTTCTTCATCTTTATAGACAATGGGTTCATTGAAGTTTTTTTTAATTCTTTAGATAGTTTTGGAAATTTATGTATGCATACATATGTACATATGCATATATATGTGCAAACATATACATGTACTACAAATTTGTCTGTTTTACCTAAATTTTCAAATTTACTAGTATAAGTGTCTCCCTAATACTCTCTAATACTCATAAACTCTGTGATTTTAATTATCACTGAATCTGTAGTTATGGATTCTTTTTCAATCCTGATTTCTAATTTCTAATGTTTTTAATTGTGCTGTCTCTTTTTCTTTGATTAATTTAACAAGAGAGTTGTCTTAATTTTTAGTTTTTTTTAGAGTACCAGCATTTTTAGCGATGGATTTCCTAGTCATTAATTTGGATTCCTATTTTTCATTTCCTTTGTTCATCTCTTTAGTTATAACTTCTAATTTTGGAAGCTTAGTTCATTAATTTCCTATCCCTTCATTTTTAACATAACCACTTAAGGCTATATATTTCCTCTTGAATACTGTTTTAGAAGCATTCCACAAGAACACTTTTTACATTTAATTCCTTAGTGTTTTCTAATTTTCATTATATCATATTTAATGTATGGGTTATTTCATAGGTTGCGTGTGTGTGTGTGTGTCTGTGTGTGTGTGTTTTAAATTACTAATTCAGAAGTTTTACATCGTTGTGGCTGAGTGGCAATGACTACAGTGGATGGGCCCAGGGGTCTGGAGAGAGATGCCTGCATTTGACTCCTAGCTCTGCCGCTCCTCAGCTCATGACCCTGGGCAGTCAGTCTCACTTTCTCAGTTTTGACCTGTTTCATCATCCACAAAATGGAGCTATTGTGAGGTCTCAGTGAATGTATATGTAGTGCTTAGAACACACCTGGCACCTAGTGAGATTCGTGTGACTGCTGGCATATTGTTATTTATTTTTAACCCAATTATAGCATGGTCAAAACACGTAGTCTGTATGATACTTATTCTTTGAAGTTGCAGAGACTGCTTGCATTACAGTTTAGTAGAACACGATCAGTTTTCATCAATGTTCCACGTGTGCTTATAAAATATCTGACCTCCCATTCATTCCACACACCAGGATTATCCCCTGCAGGGTTAGCCCATTAAAATCCAGGCACTAGGTCACCAGGTATTTGTGGACTCCTTCTCTGCCCTGCAGGTCAACATAGATGGAGGGCTCACTCTACCCACTGGATGCGCACTTTCTCATCACTTCTGCCCTCTAGAGAGCAATTCCTTTACTCTGATATCATTCATCCATGCATTTTAAATATTTCTTATATTATGTCAAACATTTTCAGATGCGGGGTGTTGGGAGGGACTTCTGTGGACATAGGCAACATACTGCCCAAAACGCTGGGGAAAAGAGAACTCTGAAAGAGTGTCACTGACTAGCTAGAGTCATGCAGACTTGCACTTCTGTGTGTGAGTGCTTGGGGAAGTTAATAACATTCTCTAATCCTCAACTTTCTCATCTGAAAACTGAGTATAATATTTGAATTGCTGGATAAATCAAAGAACACTGTAAAAAGATCAACATAACTCAACTCATTACAAATATTCCATTAATTAAAAAACAATCTCTGGTGTAGTCAAGTGAATCCTCCCAATATTGGGAGGATTACATCCTTATTGTCCACATATATCAGCTTTGGACTCCACACGCATAAGGAAAAGGAAGAGAGAGAAGGAGAGATGAAGGAAAGCATGGCAGAAGAAAGGGAGAGAAGACATTAAAGAAAATTATTTGTCTCCACAACTGGATTTGGTCCTAATTATTGCTACAGAAATTGACCCAATTTGGGAGATGAGGAAACTGGGACAGGCATTGAAAGTGACTTATCCAGCATCACATAATTACTAAGAGTTATCTCAAGTCTACAAACAAGATTTGCAATAGTTCATACAACTGCTGGTCATTCTGAGATCTACAGGAATAGTAGGAGCTACTTCTAGTGATTATTATTATTTTGTCAGTCACTGTACTAAGCACTAAAAAGAATTATCTTTGTTAGTGCTCAAGACAAACCGAAGAGGTAGGTGCTGGTATCTCCATTTTACAGATGAGAAAACTGAGGTACCAAGAGGTTAAGTAATTTTCCCATAGTCACCCTGCTGGCAAGTGATAGGACCAGCATTCACATCCAGAAAGTTGGGCTCTGTAATTCACGCTCTTATCTATTTCACTCAGACCTTGCAGCTGGGAAATAGTAAAGGCAGTGTTTGAGCCCAGGCAGTTTTTCTCTGGGGCCCACACTGAACCTCTAACCCACATTGCTAATGAGTGTCTAACAAACCCTCTTTACTGAACCGATTGTTCACATAGCACATGAAGTTGGAATGCCAAAAAAAATTAAAAATTAATAGCAGAAACAATTTATTGAGCACTTGCTGGGTGCCAAGAATTTTGCTAAGACCTTAACTCCTCTAAGTCTCATTTTTCTCATCTATAAAGTAGAAATAGATTCTAATTTGCAGTGGAGAAAAAGCTGGCATTTGCCTCACTCAGCTCTCACATACCCGCTGGGTGAAATTCTTTTACTGTCTAGTACCAGCTACTACTCATGCTTTGCTTTCCACCTCTTACCCAAAGCATGTTGTAGTTTGTGCTTCTCCATACTGTTTAGCCAGCTCAGCTCTCCATTTTACCTGGCAAGCATCATCCTAATAGTATTATACTAGATTTTAACCACATTTACTTTTGCACATGGATGCATATTGCCTGACACACCTGTAAAAGTTTGGTATTACACCAGATGAGTGTATTGTCCCAGATCCCCCCACTCATTCAGCAGAACCCCTCCGTGAGGTGCCCTTGGCCGACTGAGGTGTCCCAAGACTCATCTTCCTAAGGCAGTAGCAGACAGAACCTTCTCATAAGCTGTAGGGGGACACAAGTCAGCTTTTAGTGTCCCACAGTTTTCTGTAATTCTTCTCATTTCCGTAAAGTCTTCCCAAGGTCCGTGGGGATATTTACATGCTCAAGTTACTTCTCCTAATGAAAGTATTAAAGGCTCACTCTCTAGTGTCCTCTTGGGCCATTATCTCATATACCTATTCTCAGTTCCCAATCTCTTAACCCAATTTATAGTCACGCGCTTGTACAGTTTGCAGTGACATTCTTGACAGGCTTCATTTAAAATGACCAGCTTAGATTTTTAAAAATATTATTACTCATCATTATCATAATCATTACCATTAATCGATATGATTTACTAAATGTCCTTTATTGGTTAGTGACTGCAGAGTTTTTTCTAAGCATTAATTACTCCATAATTATCCATTTTTTCAAATGAGGAGACTGAGACTCAGAGTGCTTCTGACTTGCTCAAGAGCAGGTCACTAATCAGAGATGAAGCGCAGCCTCCAATCTGACTCTCTTCCCAGTGAGCTTTTTGTTCCAGGCTTAACAAAAGGGAAGATCGTGTACCCTCATGCATAATTGAAAACATGAAACTCACTTCTGATTATTTTGCCTTTTCAAAAGCCCTCAGTATCCATCTTTTCTAAATTTTCCTAGAGGAAGTGTCTCCTCTAAGGATTTGGTTCTTTCTTCTGATTCCTTCCAAAATGGTAACTGATGACTGCAAATTGCTCCATCCCGACTGTAAACGTGGCACTTCTTTCCAGTAGAAGTGGCCATAGAGGTATTCCCAAACAGATAAAATGGGCTTCCTAGAGTAAGAATTTTGCTGAACCACTGGAAACCAAGAAAATTGAAACATCCTAAAATTAACAGTGTTGGTTTAATTGGCACATTGGCTTGTTGGAAGCTACCGTGAAATATAAATTGGAACCATTTTCATCACGAAAAGTCCTGACATATGAGCTCATCTTCGGCAGCTCCTAAAATATCACTCAATGTAGTAACTGGGTGCCAGTGAGAAATGGAAGCCCATGTTCCTTTTTATTTTCTCTCTGAAGTCAGGTGTTCTCATTACACTCCTTGTGTACCTCCATCTTCAAGACCTCCCAGTGTCTTGAAATTCATGGCTTGTCTGCCCTACACTTTAATATACTGTGAGCTCCTTAAGACAGAAACCATGTCATATACTTCTCTAAACTCTCAACAGTGCCTGGAACACAGCAATCACTCCAGAACTATGTCTTGAATAAATGCTTAAGTAAACTAGAAACGTATCAACACACGAGTGAACAGGTAAATACCCATCTACAACTGACACTTTCCTTAAAGAAATTAAAAATAACACTAAGAACATATATAATGCATATTGTCAGACACTACTCATTACATTCTATGCCACTTAGTACTCACCACTGCCCTCCGACATAGGTATTATTATTAATCCCGTTTCGTAAAGAAGCATCCAAAATTCAGAGAGGTCACACTTCTTGCCCGAGATCACAAAGATGTTTAGTGTCTGAGCTCATTTGGAAGACAGAGCCTGAGCTATTTGATACCATGCCAGATGGCCCAATGATTCTTTATTCCCAAGACAACTGAGATACCAGCACATAAAGAGGTGGCCCAAGATTCCAGGAGAGCAAAATAGCTGTCCTCTGTACTTTCAAGTGCGCCACATGATCTCATCATGCTAACAAAGCTTGGCTAGGAAAAGACAGGGGATGGATGGGAGTTCAGATTTTCTGCCTACGAGTCCAGTACCTTTTCTAAAAGAAGCCCCATCATGTTCTGGTCAAACTGAGAGAAGGCAGGGAATAAAAGAGGGGAATCAGTGTTCACTTAATATCACACTGAGAATCTGGAGCTCCACTGGGGTTTTTTCTTTCCCTTAAGTTCTCATGGTAACCCTGCAAAATGCATTTTATCTCCTTTAAGCTAGGCCAAAGTTGAGGTTCAAATTGGTTAGGGACTGGGCTTGAGGTCACACAGTGGCAGAACAGCAACTGAATGCAAGTTTGTGACTCTAAAATCCATACTTTTTGCACAACATCATGCTTTTTCCAAAACAAAGCTTAAAATTGGCTTTTCATTAATATATATATCTGAGTGAAAAGGATCCACCATAACCAAGCCAAAAGCAAACAGTAAAAACAAACCCTTGGTGAGTTTATTTGACTCACATTACAGGATGAGTCACCACAAAAGATAAAGGGAGGAGCAGAAAGAGATACTGACCTGTGCCTCTGATTGTCTTCCCACAGCCTCAGGTCCCGAGGGGTCCTTGTGGAACTCCCCCTTTAGAGCTGAGGGCTTCGCAGATTGTAGGATCGCTGGAAGGGCACCTGTCTCTGAAAGCGTTTCTTTCTCTTTTAACATTTTTTATACACTCTTGTTACATGGTTCAGTTATTTCAAGTTTGCTGATGGCTTTGGGACCAAAATAGGCTATTCTGAAAGACACAGTGAGAGCAGCAACTAACTAGGATGTATGGCAGACAGTGAAATTCTGCTATGCCTCCGGGTCTGCTGTCACCTTCAATATTCCCATTCTTGATCAGAGTTCAGAATACGGACACCTTTCTTTTTCTGAGACTTGCATATAGTCCCTTTACCAGGAATAATACATACAGTAAATAGCATCTATTGATTTAAGGGAGATATTCTTTCTGTCATGTACAAAACACATGACCTTGCACAGGTGATTCAGTGTCTCTGTGTCTTGGTGTCGCATCTGTGAATTAGGATCAATGATGGGAAGTCGGGTGGTTCTGGGCAGTAATGAGCTAATACTCAGCACGGCACACAGTACCAAGTTGGCACTCAATCAACGATGTTCCTTTGCACATATATTACCTTATGGATGAGTCCCGATAGTAGATCCAGTAAATCCTAGAACACACTTCATGCTGGTGACTTTCATAAAAGAACACGCAAATTGTAAATGCCATCTTCTATTTGTCTGTTTGGTTGGGTTTGCCATATTTGGCGAAAATGGATTATTGAGCAACTAAAGTTAATGAAAATGAAACTCTCAAATTTAATTGGGTCATGATATTTAAAGTAAAGAAAAGTGGAATCTCTGTCCTTGCGTTACGATTTTAGACTCCATGGAAGCCAGAATATAGTGGTGATCATATTATTGGCAATAGTAATGATAATAGATAATAACAATAGAAGAGAAAAATAAGCATTATTGGGAATATATCATATGTTAGACCCTATTATAGTCATTTATATACACTGATTTCAAAATAATTTGAAAAGTAGGAATTTTAAACGTTAGCTGATGGCAATTGTGAGATTTTCTCAAAGGATCTTTGAAATAAAAGAGAAATAAACTAAATCAAAACAAGAGCAGGAAACAGAATTTTTTAAGCTGAGCAGAATTAACAGTAGGTAAAATAGTAAAGTAACAATGATAATAATAATAACCACCAATGCCAATAACATACAATGAGTGTTTATCTTGCACTAGATTAAGTGATTTACATAAATTGTACTATTTGAAACTTATGGTTGTAATGTGTCAACTATGCAAAGTGTGTACCTGATTGTGATCTGGGGAAGGAGACACTACATGTGGGATCCCATGAGTTTTAGACAGCAAGGGCCTATTCTGGGCAATGGGGCCAAGAAAGTGATTGTGCTTTGTACTCACTAAGGAACAACAGGATAAAGAAGATGTGGTATTTATACACTCAGCCATAAGAAATGACGAAATCCAGCCATTTGTGACAACACGGATGGACCTTGAGGGTATTATGCTGAGTGAAATAAGTCAGAGGGAGAAAGTCAAATACCATATGATCTCACTCATAAGTAGAAGATAAAAACGACAAAAAAAAACAACACGTAGCATTGGAGATTGGACTGGTGGTTACCATTGGGAAAGGGGGGAGGGGAGGGCAAAAGGGGTGATTAGGGTCACATGTGAGGGGATGCACTATAATTAGGGTTCGGGTGGTGAACATGACGTAATGTACCCAGAATTTGAAATATGATGTACATCTGAAAAAAATAAAAAAAATAAAAAAAGGAACAACAGGATAACTATCTCAGCCTCCCTGCTCTCTCAGTTTGGGTTCCCCTCAAAATGGAGCCTGAGACAAGGATTTGGGTGCAGTCTGTGTCTTTTGGAGGTGATTCCAGAATTTGTGAGTGAGGGAGTGCTGAGAGTCAGATAAGGAAAAGTAAATGGAGTGTGCATTACTAAACTGGTTACCAGAATCAGAACTGAGCTTCAGTGGCACTGTAGGCCACATAGAATCCTCTCAGAATTGTCCCTCCAAGGATGGGAGTCTGCAACATTTATCAATCAACTCTCGTGCCCCAGTTGTTGAGGAATCCCTTGAGAGCAATGTCCTATTGCACTTCTGATCTTCCCTGCCATTGGGCTAAGATGGCATCAGAAAAATCCCTGAGACAGAAAAACAAGAGATGCTAAAGCTCGTGCTTGAGGTGAGACACCGTCAGCATGCATGGAGCCATCACTGGGGCTGTATGAAATCAGAAGAAAAGGGCCACAGAGCACCATGAGCATCTGCTATCTCTTGCACACTCAACTCTGATCATACACACATGAAGTCCATTCTGTCACTGACTCTTCAAGATGGTGACCAGAAGTAAACTCTAAAGAATAATCTCTTTAAGAAGTCATGAGGATTAGTGGGACAAGCTATGATACCACACCATTGCGGGTGCTCCCGAGGCTGTGACTGAGATTCATCATTTCCCTTTTCTATCATTAACTTATATTTCCCTCAGCCTCAGCCAGCAGCACATCAGATAGTCTAAGGTACTTGCATATTGGAACAATCAAGACTGTCATCCTCATCAGACCTGGCCCTTGTTGGGCAAATTTGCTGCAACTGGCTGGTCGCTATTATCACCAGGTACAGAAGCACCAAAATATGACTCTTTGAATCCTGAGTGAATCTCCTTGCATTCATTATATAGCAGCAACCTTACTTCCTCATGAAGATCAAGGTCAACTACCCCAATCAATATGATAACCATTTTGCTTGATTGTCCACTATTATGAAGAGTTCAAAATGAGCAGGTGGAAGTCATAGCTGCAGGTTTGGGAGCATTCTTACTGTGATCCCTAATTCAACAGAAGGCACAATGTTTGCAAGAGGGTCATTGGGAGCCATGAGAGGGGTTAGTCATACATTCGCCTGTAGATTCCTGCACCTGTCAATTCGATTTATTGAGAACAGATTACCATATACCAATCATTGTTTCCATGAATGTACCATATCCTGAAGGATAACACTGCAACATGTGAGGTAGTGTCCTCAAACAGTTTTTTAGCTAAGCTTTTCATAGATCTTTTCCATATTCTATCAGGCTGGCTGCTTCTAGATGATGAAGTATGTGGTAGGCTCAATGAATCGCTTTTATGTGTATCTGTGGTCTCACTTTCTTTTCAATAAAATTAATCTCTTGGTCTGAGCCAATGTAATGCAGGATCTCATGGTTATTAATCAGATACTCTCTACACCCTTGAAAATTGCTTTTGGCAGAGTTGCTAAAATTGGGGAAGGCAAATTTATATCTATTTACTATCCCAGTGAAGACAAATTGCTGCCTTAACAATCATTGGCCCCAACATAACCATGGCACCAAATGGTAGGCTAGACTCCTCAAGGGAGGGAGCCATATTGAGAATTTGGAGGCTATCTCTACTGCTAAAAGTTTTGGCACATGGCAGCAAAAGAGACTATATTAAGTTTGATAAGAATCCAGGTTACTGGGCTCAATGCATAGGTTGCATCCCTGTCACCATAGTTATGCCAATCATAGTCCCATTCTCCAAGTGCTGGGTGGCTGAGGACACAGGGGCTGGTTTTCATGCACTGGATGAACCACCATGCTTACCTGGTTATTCAAGGGTTCTTCTGAGGTGGGTATTTTCTGGTAAGTATTAACACGAGACACAAACATTCATACCCTTTGTTCTCACTTCTATGTAGGAACACACTATGTGTATTCCATCTACATGTGTCTTCCCCAGAGCTCCTTGTCTCTGATTCTCAATTTTTCTCCTTCCTGGTTCCTACCAACTACCTAAGCCATTTATCACTATTCAGGAATCCATTTTTAATCTTACAGCCCGAGCCATTTCTCTTTCCACATAAATTTGAGAAATTCCACTTTCTGTGTCTGCCTCTTTAAGACTATAGAGACATCTCAAAACCACAATAAATTCACCCAGACCATACCATCTTGAGAGGCTTCATGGCTACGACAGCCTTCATGTCCCCTGCGCTATGCTTCTGCTGTGCTCCCTGCCATCCTCACATCACCATACAGTATGTACACTGTCTTCTTTTCTGTCCGGGTTTTAACAATGATGATGACAGGAAACATTTGTTTGTTGTTTTCACTTTTGCCAGTGAACAACCAAATCCCATCTCTGTTTTAGGGTGAGTTTGTCACTGGGAATTATATTTGTGGGCAGTGATTTTCCACCTCTTACTATGGATGTTGAGGCAAAGCAAGATTCCTAGAACACAGCAGCAGCAGCATGACTCAGTCTCAACCAATCAGATGCTTCTACCAGAGTGTAAATTAAAGTTTGAGTTATTAGAGCAAAGAGGCATAGACAATCAGAAATTGTTTTCTGTGCTTCATAAAATAGACACAGTGTTTCACATCAGTTGAGGTAGTGACACCAGTGGCAGTGTCATAACTAAACTGTCCTGTAGGCATGACCTCGACTCAGGTTTCTGCTGACAGGTCCCTTTGGTTCCTGCCCTTCTCTAAGCCTTGTTCTCTGTCCTCTCTCGATTCAGTGAGCGAGTATATATCTTTTAATAAGTTCCTTTTCTGACTACATTAAAGTCTTTCTCTGTTATTCACCACCAAAATCCTGACTGAAACTGTCTAACCCAATTTTGTTCGGAGACAAATGAATCCATCAAATTGGGAAGAAGGGTAGATATGGATGAGTTATAGAAGCTGCCACAATTTAGTGGAAAAAAAAGACGAAACTCTGAATCAGGAGATATTTGTAATGATAATGAAAATGGGTATTAATAATATTAACTTCTACTAGTATATGGCTCCAAAATTTTTAATTCTTTCAATTCTACTATCCTAGATCTTGCTCTGTATCTTACTAAGCATGTGGTCTGCTGGTAAATGTCTAACAACCAGTGTTCCAGAAAAGAAAAAGTGCTGATTTGAAGCATTTTGCTAATTTCCATGGTGTAAATACTCCCATGATAGCCAATTTAAAGCTATCAATTTGACATTTCTGACAGCGGAGTTGGGAGCAGATGCCCACAATCGGCTCCCTAAGCTAATATGAGTGAATGCCAGCATACCACTACCTATGACTTTGATGAAATCACTTAATTTCCTCAGATTCAGTTTCTACACCTTAAACACCGGGACTAAATAGATGATCTCTAGGACTCATCCCTCGAGTACAATAATATAATTTTAGTTGTGAGTACAAGATTGTGCAAAAGATGAATTAAGCATAGCACTATTTCTTTGGTCAAAATATTTGGTAAGATTTGTGGATTCACTGTAAATAGAATCAGCTGTAAATATGTTTGAATGAGTGTATCATGACAAGAAATGTACTATGATTAAACTTCCATTTTTAAACAGAAAAAATGCAATATATTTCTACTTCAGCAATGTCATTTCCAGCTTGTTGGAAGTTTGTGGAGACAGTATCTCCAGTTGACAATGTGCATCCGCATAGTGGGCAAGATACCAGAAAGGGAGGCTGAGACTTGGAGATGTTATACAAAGTGAAAGACTAGGAATGCAAGGTATAAACCTTGTGCTGAACTCAGCTGACATCAGAAGGCTTGTCTCACAATCTGACAAACATCTGAATCAGGTGAGAGATAATCCAAAGGAGCTAACATAAGTTTATTTAAATGCTTGAATTGCACACTCTTACTCTAATAAAATAATTCGTGGCAGCCTACCTAACTGCATACATCCCATCTCACTTTCTAATAGAACTCCATTCTTGACAACTTCAGGCAGCTAAATGCTTGGGAGAGATGGGGAAGAACCCTCCACAAAGCCCAGGGTTGAGGATGAGAGATCTGAGGTGAAAGCTGTCTTGATTAGTTTAAGCCAATATTGGTGATTTCCATTCCCATTGCCATCAATTAATTTGAGAATGGTACCAACATCTGGCCAAGATGTGAGGAGACTCTGTTGAAAAGATTCTGGAAAAGTTTTCTCTAGCTTTACAAAGGGATGGAAGAAAATACCATTCTTTTACAATCTCTGAAAGATGTCTTCACATGCTGCTTGGGATTTTCGGCAGCCATCTTGGGAAAATAAGGAAGCTGGGCTAAGACGGCAAACCAGTACACTACAGGGGACAAGCAGAAAAGTAGAAAGAAACTGGATCCTTTATGATGTTACAGAGCCACTGAAGTAACTAATCTTGGAACTGTCCTACTTTGGGCCCTTCTGTTATGGGAAATAAGCAAGTTTCCTTCTAAGTCACCTCTAAATTGTCTATCCTTCTACATGCACATATTGTAAACCTACTGTCAATTATTTTTTGAATATTTTACACGGCCCTTTTTTCAACATATATTTAATACAAACAAGTCAATTGAATAAATGTAGATGGAGATTAGTCCTATGAAGAAGATAAAGTATGACATTGGATAGAGATAACTTAATGGTGGAGATGTTTTACTTTATTAGCACGGTCAAAGAAAGTCTCCTCAAGGCATTGGCATTAGAGTTAAGACCTGACTAAAGAGAAGCCATAAGCTTGTAGAGATCTTGGAGAAAGTGTTCCAAGCAGGGGAAAAGAAAGATCCACAATTTAAAGGACTTGAGGTGTGAATACATTTGGTACGTGCAAAGGAGAGAAAGAAAGGGCAACTTACATGGTTATAAATGGAAAGAAGGTATGTCCTACCTGAAATAGCCAAAAAATGGATAGCGTATATGAAGCAACTCTTTGTAAGACTTTGAAAAGCAAACAACAAAAGAAAATGGCTCCAGGGCTGGCCCCGTGGCCGAGTGGTTAAGTTCCCGCACTCCATTGCAGGAGGTCCAGTGTTTCGTTGGTTCGAATCCTGGGCGTGGGTATGGCACTGATCATCAAACCACGCTGAAGCAGTGTCCCACATGCCACAACTAGAAGGACCCACAACAAAGAATATAATACAACTATGTACCGGGGGGCTTTGGGGAGAAAAAGGAAAAAAATAAAATCATTAAAAAAAAAAAAGAAAGAAAATGGCTCCAAAGGACAGGAAACAAATAAGGCAAGCCCTAATATTGCCCCAGCTCAGTTCCTTGCGGGAATTTCCAGTACATGACGTGCAGTGTGAGAACTAAGACAGAGCTCAGTGGAAGAGACAGAGCTGAGAAGCCAGGCAGCCCAAAGGATTAAGAGTTTACAAGGCAGAATGCTAGAGAGGAGAGGACCACACGAAGAGGTAACTGGGAGATCTACAGAGATTTCCCCTTAATACTCAGCTAATACTGTTCAGCACAGGCATGTGAGGAAACTTTTAGAGGCCATGGAAAGATCCACCTGAAAGAACTAGTGCCCAGCACTTACACAGTGTAGAGAAGAGTGTCTGCTCCTACGAGCCACACTGGGACACCGCAAGACTCACAGGGCATAGAATTGAGTACATAGAAAGTTTTGCATAATAAGGGATAATTACTCTACATTGAACACTACTCTGGTCCCCAATATCACATTTAAAAAAGCAAAACCTAAAGGATTAAACTGTTTCCAAGTAACTTAACTGCCTCCCAGAAAAAGTCTGAAGAATATTTCTAGGAATACAAAAACATCCTGTGCCTGTCAAGGGAAAAGTCCCAATGTCTGGCATCTCAACAAGAAAGTACCAGGCATACAAAGGAGCAAAGACATATGGCTTATAATGTGAAGACAAATCAAGCAATTGAAACCAACTCAGAATGGGTACAAATATTAGAATTAACAAACAAGAACATTGAAAGAGTTATTATAACTGTTTCCTACATGTTTAAAAAATAGAGAAGTGAAAGATATGTAAATATATATAAATATAAATTATCTTCCAAATAATTCCTAGAGATGAGAATAAAATTCTTGAGATAAAACTACAAAGAGTGAGAATAAAAGTAATTAAATATTGCATTTAAAAGGAGTACAATTGAAGAAACGACAATAAAATTTTATCAAAATGGAGCATAGAGGGAAAAATGGAATACAAAATAAGCAAAGCTTCAGTGATCTGTGGGGAAACTTTTACTGGCGTAATATGTGTAATGTTGGAATTACCAAAGAGGAGAGGTATATGTATATATGTATGTATGTGTGTCTGTGTGTGTGCACATATGTGTTTGCAAGAATAACGGCCAAAATTTTCTCAATTTTGATGAAAACTATAAACTCACAGATTCAAGAAATGCAATGAAACCCAAACACAGGAAACATGAACACAGCACTATGAAGGCACATCATAGTGAAATTTCTCAAAACCAGTGATAAAGCAAAAAAAAGGTAAAAGCAAACAGAGGAACAAAAACACATTATATATACAGGATGAAGGTAATGAAGGTGAAATAAATACTTTTAAAGATATATGAAACTTGAAAGAACTCCTCATCAGGAGATCCATTCTACAAGAAATGTTAAAGAAAGTTTTTCAGGAAGAAGAAGAATGCTACCCCAGGGAAATCTGTATCCACACAAAGGAATTAAAGGCACTGAGAATGGTGATTACTTGGGTAATTACATAAGATTATTTCCTTATTATTAAATATTATTAAAAGATAATTGTTTAAAACGAATAATAAATATGTATTTGGGGTATTATACGTAAAAGTAAAATGTATGACAAAAATAGCATAGAAGCCACGGACATATACTACCTCAATTTCTTATACCGCACCTGATGTTGTATAGTAATCACTCGACAGTAGAACATGATAACTTAAACATGTATATTATAAACCCTAAAGCAACCATTTATATAACTCAGAGTTACTGGTAATAGACCAGCAAAAGATATAAAATGAAGTCATAAAATAAACTCAATTAGTCTAAAAGCAAAGAAACAGAGAACAGCTGAGACAAATAGAAAACAAATCTCAAGACGTTAGACTTAAATCAGGTGATATCAATAATCGTATTAAATGTAAGTAATCTAAATATCCCAATGAAAAGGCAGAAATTCTCAGATTGGAGGAAGGAGAAGAAAAGCCCAAGTATATGCTTCCTAGGAGAAATGCACTTAAAACATAAAGACACAAATAAATTAAAAGCATGAGGATAGAAAAAGATATGCCACGAAAACACTAATCAAAAGAAGCTTGGTGGCAGTATTAATATGAAAGTAGATGTTAGAATAAAGATAATGATAAAGGGATTAATTAATCACAAAGATATAGTAATCCTAAATGTTTCTTCACTAAGGAACAGAACTTCATAATACATGAAGCAAAAATTGATAGACTGCAAGAAAAATAGAGAAATGTATAATTTTAATCAGGAATACCAAGACTCCTTTCTCAACAACAATTAATAACGATATATAATATTTTACAACACTATCAAATAACTTGACCTCACTGACATTCAAGAATATTCCTCCAGGAAAAAATATATGTACACACACTTCTTGTTCCCTATACTGAGAAAATTTAGCAAGAGAGATAATATTGTGGGCTATAAAACAAGTCTCAATAAATTTAAAAAGATTCAAGTTATATGAAGTTTCTTCTTTGACAGCAATGGAATGAAATAGAAATAACGTGAAGATATCTGGAAAAGTGCCAAATATTTGGAAACTAAGTAACACGGATATAAATAACCAATCAGTCAAAGAAGAAATAAGAAAGTATTTCGAACTGAATGAAAATAAAATTACTTATCAAAATGTGCAGGGTGCTACTAAAGCAGCATTTAGGGTGAAATTTATGGCACAAGATACTTCTATCTGAAAAGAAGAATGATCTCAAATCAAAGACTTCAGCTTCCACTTTGAGAAAATACAACCGAAATTAAACTGAAAGGAAACAGAAAAGAGAATAATAATTAGTAGTAAAAGTTAAAAAGATAAAGTTATTAGAATGGAGATCAATACAATAGAAAACAGAAAAATCACATATTATTAATAACAGGAATAAGAAAGGTGACATCACTATAGATATTACATATATTAAAAGGATAAGGGAACATGTTAAATGAATTTACTCCTATATACTTGATAAGCTGGATGAAAAGAACAAATTCCTTGAAAGACACAAATGAAAGCATACTCAAAAATAGATAGCATGAATATTCTCTTATCTATTAAAGACATTTAATTTTACTGGAAAACCTCCTGCAAAGAAATCCCCAGGCCCAGATGACTTCAGTGGTGAATTCCACCAAATATTTAATGAAGATATAGAAACAATTGTACACAAGTTCTTCTAGAAAATTGAAGAGAATACTTTCCAGTTCATTCTTTGAGGCAAGTATTCTACAGATAGCAAATCCAGATGAGCATATTATAAGAAAAGGAAACTGCAGAACAGTATGATTTAAACATAGATACAAAAATTCTAAACCGATTTTAGCAAATCAAAACCAACAATATAAAAAAGCATAACGTATTACAACCAAGGGGATTTTATCCTAGGAATACAAAGTTTGTTTAATATTTGAAAATCAATCAACACGATTCACCATATTGACAAAGCAAAAGAAGAAAATCCACAAGATCATGTCAATATGTGCAGAAAAAATTTTGACAAAATTCAATACCCATCCCTTTTAAAAAGTCTGAGAAAATTGGGAATAAAAGGGAATGTCCTTAACCTGATAAAAAAGCAGCTACAAAAAAACTGCTGTCTTGCAACATTCTTAATGATGAAAGCGTGAATGCTTTCCCCCTACAATCTGGGGGATCTCACCCTCTTGCCCAATGTTACCATTTCTTTCCAACATTGTCCTAAAGATTTGAGTTCTTACTACTAGACAAGAAAAATAGATAACTCATTTAAATTGGAAAATAGGTAAATTTTTCTTTATTTACTTATGACTTGTCTACGTAGAAAAGCCAATGTATCTACTAAAAAACCCCACCTAAACTATTAAGTGAGTTTAGCAAGTATGTAGGATACAAGATCAATCTACAAAAATCAATTGTCTGTCTTTATCCTAGCAGGGCAAAGTATAGACCTGTACACTGAAAATTACAAAATATTACTGAAAGAAATTAAAGTAGACCTAAATAAATGGAGAGATATGCCATGTTTATGTGTACAGAAACTCCATATTATTAAGAAGCTGATGCTTCACAAATTGTCCTGTGAATTTGTTGTACTCCCAATCAATATCCCAACAGTTTTATTTTTTGTAGAAATTGACAAACTGAGTCTAAATTTTACATGGAAAGCAACATAAAATAGCAAAACAGCTTTTGAAAAAGAAGAACAAAGTTGGAAGACAAGCAATACTTTATTTCAGGATTTATTCAGTTCTTATTATAAAGCTAGAGTAAAAATGCAGTGTGAAATTGTTGTAAAGACTGACAAATAGATCAATAAAAAATTCAGAAATAGATCTGCATGTATTTTTTTTTACAAAGTTGCAAAAGCTATTCAATGGAGAAAGAAAAGTTTTCAACAAATGGAACTGGAAAAATTGAATATGTATATGTAAAAAATGATCTTCTATCAATACCTCATACCAAATACAAAAATTAAATCAAAATGTATCATATGCCTAAATATAAAACATATAACTATAAAATGTATAGAAGAAAAGATAGGATAAATTCTTTATAGGCTTAGGTTCTGCAAAGACTTCTTAGACACAGTACTAAAACTATAATTCATAAAAGAAAAATTTGATAAAAGAGAATTACAAGCAAAATCTCCTGCTCTTTAAAGGATACTGTTAAGGGAATAAGACAAATCACAGACTGGGAAAAACTATTTGCAAGCATATATCTGATAAACAACTTGTTTCTTAAACATACAAAGAACTCCTTATATTCAACAATATGAAAACAAATCTAATTAAAAAAATAACAGGCAAAAGATTTGAAAAGGCACATTATTAAAAAAAAAACCCATATGGAGAGCACATAAGCATATGAAAAGATGCTCATCATCCTTAGTCTCTAGGGAAATGCAAATTAACACCACTATGAGATACACTATACACCTTTCAAAGTTTCTAAAATTAAAAAGATTGATGATCTCAAGAACTGACAAGAATATAGTGGAACTGAAAATCTCATGTAATACAGATGAGAATGTAAAACGGTATAACCACTTTGGAAATATTTTGGCAATTTCTCAAAAAGTTAAACTTGTACTATTTATGACCCAGTCATTTCACTACTAGATATCTGGCCAAAAGAAATGAGAGCATATGTCTACATAAACACTTGTATATTAATGCTCCTAGCAACTTTATTTGCAATAGTAAAAACTGGAAACAACCCAAATGTCCATCAACAAACTGTGGCATTTCCATACAATGGAATAATACCCAACAGTAAAAAGTGATGAAATATTGATACACTCTACAATAAGGAAACTTTCAAAATAAAATTGGTGAGTGAAAGAAGCCAAACAAAAAAAGAATGAGTACATACTGGATGATTCCATTCATATAAAATTCCAGAAAATGCAAATTAATGTATAGTGATGGAAAACAGATTAGTGGCTGCCTGAAGATAGAATGGGGGCTTTACAGGGAAGATTGGAAGAAACAACTACTTGGAAGAAAAGGAAATTTATGGGGTATAAATATTTCAGTAATTTGATTGTGCTGATGGTTTCTAAGCATACGTATGCCCAAACTTAACAAACTTTACATTCAAATATGTGTAATCTATTGTATGTAAATTATATCTCAATAAAGCTGTTAATATACAAATAACAAAAAATGCAAGGTCAGCCAAGAGAAGCAAGAGCCAGATTATGTCCAGCCTTGTGAGGCCTGGGGAGAAATTTTAGTGTTCTTCAAAGGGCAGTAACAAAGCACTCCAGCAGCTCTTGTCAGTGTTCACTAAATGTAAGTGGAATAAACTGCTTCATGTTCAAAGCATGGTACTAAGTGCTTTCACTTAGATGATCTCATTTTGTTTTTCCAACATTCCAGTGGTTATTATTTTTACTAATAAGGAATCTGATGATCATGGAGATTAAGTCATTCCCCAAAGGACTAGGAAGCAGTGCTGGGATTGAATATGCCTTGTTTTGCTGCAAAACCCATTTGTGCTCAACTATACAGACGATCCTATCCTAATGGGGAGGCGCTTGCGTTCCAGAGGAAGAGATGAGATAAATCCCCAAATAACTGTAACACGAGGAGGAACATGTTCACTGTTGTTCAAAAATGCAAAGAAAGAGCTATAATAGCTCAGTAGAAAAAGGTGAGAAGCATTCTGATGGAAGGGAGTGAGTTCCCAAATAGAAAAACTTTACGGAACAGGTAGTCTTTTCCTGGATCTTCAGGGAGGGGTAGGATATGAACAGGTGAAAGTGAAGAGATGGCACTTTCCTCGTGGAAGAAACTGCATAGATACAGCTACAGAAGCCAAAAAGTAAACAGAGTTCTTGGAGAATAACATATCAGCTCTCATGGGAGGGGCATAAAGTGGTTGGAGGAAACAAAGTGAAACATATTGTTTGGAAATTTGGCTGAAGTCAGATAATTTGGTCTAATGCAAAGGACAAAGTTAAATCGTGTGTTCACTGGATGGGTAGACAGATGAGTCTTGATGAATGATGACTATGCCATGCTCTGAGTTCCAGTTGTATGGATGAAACCACGGTTGCAAAAAAATCTCATTTTTTTCACGAGAATCTTACATAGAGATATAGAGAATTAGTGCTGAAAGGCACCAAGAAAATATCTAATGTAATCTCTTGTATAGAACAAATGATGGCTGAGAGAGGTGAAGTGACATGTCCAAGGTGAGTTGGTAGCAAAAATATGCTTAAAGCCAAGTATAAACTTCCCAAACAAGTTGCCTTTCTCCGGCATCATGTGGCCAGATATTCTCAGCCCATGGCCTTCTCTTTCCTGAGCTTCCTCTACACGATTTTAATAACAAGGAGTTAAAGATAGGAACATTTGATGGAGGTGAGATTATCACAGCAAACAACACTTTGTAGGAAACAGATTGATGCCTGTGCTTGTGGGCAGAAGTCTAAAAGTAGCCCAACAGGGTTGCTGGATTGAGAATCTCTTAATGTAAATGAAAATTTCATGTTGGAAACTGAATGTAGTATGTTTTGAGCTTGAAGAGTAGCTGAGTCTTGAACAAAGAAATTAACTTGCAATCATGAAACACACGGGGCTGAATTCTTTCTATGTAATCACGCAAGTCAATGATGAGATGAGAGAAATAAGTAAGTTTGATCCTACTCTTTTGTAAGCTCATTCAGTATGTGAACATGTAGTAAGCACTATGCGTCACACACTCTGCTAAGGCCAATTGTAGCAGATAGGTAGAGTGATCCCCTGTGCTCTTTGTCTGTTGAAGATTCATTCTGTGCTTCTTTGGTCTCAATCATTACCTTTCTTTGCCCCTGTGGTTTAGGTGTGGCTGACAATTAGAGTACCCTAGAGCTGTTGCGGTGAGCATGTCACTCACACAGACCTGACTCTAACTACATTACCCTCTCCTCCTAACTTTAGTGAGTGACCCAAAGGGTAAACATGAGACCCAATCCAGGTCAATCAGAATCCTTCCCTGGGAATTTATATATGGCTGCCAGAGAGAGATGTTCTCTCTTTTCTTTTAGTTCATAAAGTAAAGGATGTAATCCCAGAACATCAAGCAGCCACTACTTGGCAAAAGCCCATTTAAAGTGTGGGCAAATAAAGCCAGTTTTCATAGATAAGCAGAACCAGAGCCGAGAGATGTCATGTTTTGGCAATGTGAGTCCCTGGATACAGTCCAACGCCGCACCGGTGCTTCCAACTCATGTGAACAATAATCTCCTTGGTGTTCAAGCTTGTTTGAACGCTGCAGCTCCAAAGGAAAGTGTTTGGACTGATAAAGTAATATAAAAGATACCATGAGCCCCTACTGTGTGCCAAGGAAATGCTGAAAGGGGAACTGTAGAGACGAGTGTGGTATGTTGCTACTGTTGTGGAGGTCAAAGTCAGTTTGGGGGACAGGCATGCAAATCTATAATGGCAATGCTGTAGGATGACACAGTCATGTGCCACACAATGACGTTTTGGTCAACAGTGGACGGCATGTACTACAGTGGTCCCATAAGATTAGTACCACATAGCCTAGGTGTGTAATAGTCTATACCATCTCGGTTTGTGTGAGTACACTTTATGATGTTCACACAACAACGAAATTGCCTAATGATGTATTTCTCAGAATGTATCCCCATCGTTAAGTGACACGTGACTGTAACAATGATAGAAGTAAGTACCCAGCATGTTGGAAAGATAAAAATTAGGTCAAGAAAGTCATCCCAAACCTGGAAACACCAGAGCATTGTGTGTAATAATTTATTATTAATTATTAATTAATTATTAATTAATTAATAATTTGTTTATTGCTCTGAAGCAAAACTTGGGAGCAAAGCCTTTTCAGATAGAAGGAAAGCATCTGCAAAATATACCATTTTAAAGTAGCTTGGCACATCTGAGGACCTCTTAGAAGGTTAGTATTGTCAAGAGGAAGTCACGGGAAATGAGAGTAGAGATGCAGGGAGAAGCCAGATGGTGGGGTGCTTTGACAGAAACCAGCCTACCAGCAAAGGGAAAAGTTGAGTTGTTTTAAGCTGTGGAAGAGTGACCTGACCACAAGGAAAACTTACACATTGAGTATAGAGGGCTATAGTGCTTGCTGGAAACTTACCAGGAGACACAGAGAAATGACACAAGTCCAGTAGAGAATGTCAATTATAGCTGTAAATAGTTTCCTGTCAAAACAGGAGCTTCAGCTGCGGTCACCCATTGGAGGCAAAGGCCCCTGGCCCTCAAGGCCCCCAAAAAGCACCCCATTGCCCCAGATACCTACTGATCTTGGAGAAGATCACAGCAGCACCTTCATGAACCTCTCATGACCATTCTCGTGGTTTTTTAAAGGATCATTTTCCTGGCTACATTTTAATTGTGTAGGTCTAAAATTTATTCTTGCAACTTCTTCCTACTCACTCAGAGGAAAATTTTCCCACAAGGTCTGTGGGATGTATTAGCTTTGTGACATGATATTCATAAGATTAAACTACTGAAGAGCTGGAGCTGTATCCTACTTATCTCTGAATCCCAATACTTACATCCTTACCCCTAGGTAGATGTGCAGTGAACGCTTACTGAATGGAATTGTTGGGCACATACCTTCCCCACTGTGAGAATACCCAGAGTGAAAATCGCACACCTTCAATTTCCTGAAAGTCTTGATGCATTATTTTGCCATTAATTATCCAGCAATCAGAAGTTTGGATTTAATATTTTAAGAAGTAGACTTTTAATGAGAAATGAAGTGTAAATATTTATGTCCAAAAACAACATAGCTGCAATTAATGGGAACTCCAGCATCTGAGTGTCAGAGTTTCTAGGCGTTGTGTTCTCTAATTATATTCTCCAGGCTGCGTCTGTAGGCACAGGCTGTTTCTACTTTCCCTCTCATATGGCCCCATTTTTGTCAGTACAAAGGTTTAGGGATAAACATAGGGTCCAAACCAGTCCCCAAGAACCAATCTAGGATAAGCAAGCTGAATCTGTATAAGAAATCCTATTATACTCTTTTTTTAAAGATTGACTCTTTATGCAAACCTGCGATCAATTTCTATGTATAATTGTCTAAGCAGGTACTTGTCTTCTCAAACACCTGCTAGCACTGGCAGGCCCCAAAATAAACCTCCACATTAGCAACTTGCACTTTTTTAAAAAAAACATTTATCCGGAAACATCTGCTGAGCTATTTTCTGTTTTCTCCTCCCTCCCTCCCAGGTCTGTTGAAGCAGAGAGAGGTGAGCGTGCAGCTTGAGACTACACTCTCAAGGAAGGGAGACTCAGAAGGGAAACAGCTACTGAAGATGGAAAGTAAAAGCTAGAAAGAGCTCAGGGAAGGAAATGGGATGGGGGTGAGATGACAGCTGTGTGGAAGTGAACATGGCTCTAGGAGTGTAGGGTCGGGCACTGGGTTCACATCCCTGCTCTGTCTCTTCCCACCTGGGTAGATTTGGCCAAGCAGCTTTACTCTGAGCTACATGTGATCCCTTTTAAATGCTTATAATAATGCCAGTCTTGAGGTTTATATAGTACGATATATGTAAATGTGTTTAGCACATAGTGACGTTCAACACAAACTGATTGAATCAATTCTTGACAGACAAATTATAATTTTAGGGGAAATAGTCAATGAGATGATGAATTGAGAGTCTCTCCCCCAAATCACTCTTATACCTCGTATAGACATTCAAAATGTACAGAATATACAGACATTCAAAATGTCTTTGGCTTTTGTTCATATAGTTACAGTTTGTGAGAGAATGCCAAAGGGGCGCTGGAAAGATCCTAACACCATCATCTAGCACCTACTTCAAGCCCAAGTCCACTTTTCCTTCGTCAATTGAAAACCACTTGAGAGGAAAAAAGACTGAATTTTCCCCGTTTGTTTTTCCACTGGTTTTAGCACAAAACCCTGAGCAAAAAGTGGTACCCAGGAAAGCATGTAGAACTGAACCCAGTTGGATCAGAATGGGAAATGGAAGATGGTGGCATCATTTCACTTCTGGTTTTTGGCCTTTCCCATGGGTCCTGTATTCTGAACAACCTGGAAAATTCTAGCACTGCCCAGTCCTTGACTGCTGACAAAGCCATTTAACTTCAAACCCAGGTTCTTCCTAAAATACAGCTAGTTTTGGGATACATTTTCAAAAGATTTTAGTTCTGTTCCTATTGTAATTTCAGATGTCACCTCCACCTGGTTATATCAGTCCAGGTTATACAGTGCATCATTGGCCACCATTGTTATAACAGATGAATCTTGAAATCTCACTGCTTTATCACGAGAAGAATTCATTAATGTGGATACGGGATTGGGGAGGGGCTGTGCTCCACACAGTCACCCAGGGACCTAGGCTGGTAGAGACTCTGGTATTATCAATATGTGGCTTCCACAGTCATTCAGGGCATTGATGTTCTCCAGGCAGGTGGGGGAAAAGAGACCATGAAAGATCGGGCATAGAATTTTGAAGGGTAAACTCTGGAAGTAGTATGCATCACTTTGTCCAGTTCACTGGACAGAGGAGGCAAGAGGGGCTAGGATACGTGGTCACTGACTAAGCCGCCATTTCCCCACAGGCTTTGCTGATCACATAATAGGGGCAGAGTGTCATGGTAACTGAGAGTGTGGCCCCTGGAATCTGAGTGCTTGATTTGACTCCCACTTCTACTCCTAATTGTCCCAGTCTTGTTCATTGATGGTTCTTGATCTGTAAAATGGACATAATAATAACTGTGGGGAGGAAATAAATGAGTTAATGTACCTAAAGAGCTTAGTATAGCATTGAGAATATTGCAAGAACTCAAGCTGTGTTATTTTTATAGCTTCCTAAACTCAGCATCTAATGAGTGATACCTATTTTTGTAGCATATTACCTGGATCCTTTCACAAGCCCTAGTTCTGAGCCTGGTTTCTCAACTATTCCTGCCCTTCTGTGAGCCACTTTCATCCACTCAATTCATTCTCTTTTTGCCCTACCTAACCAGAGTTGGTTACTGTTGCCTGCAACCAAAAATTCTTTAGCTGGCACTCTAGAGTGCTATTTATTCATCTGTGAAATCGTTGATTTGAACCAGGTAAAATCCAAGACTTAGCATTAAGGTTCTAATATCCTAGTTCTGTTTTTTAATTTTTTTTAGCGGTTGACATCTTGATATAGAGATTAAAAAATTACTATAATTATTACAGATAACATAGGCATGCAGGATATTGCAACTTGAACTAGCCAGATGCCTGCTGTTATTATTTTTTTTAAGTTTTCTAGAAAATGCTATTTCATACTCCATGTTGACAATCACAGGTTATACGCAAATACTATGTTTGATTATTTTCTTTTGTTCTTCAATTCCCTAATCACATTTTCTAAGATTAATGTTTTAAAATAAATTAATTTAATGTTAATAGAAGCAACTGTTAAAAGTGTCTCATGATGCCTTAAGAACTGGAAGCAGGAGTGTATACCCTTGTTCCTCCAACATGTACATACATTTCTTTCTTTAAATTATGTAACTTTCCAGTCTTTTGCAATATGTTCACTTCAGTTTAAATTTCATTCAGGGGGCCGGCTCTGTGGCTGAGTGGTTAAGTTTGCGTGCTCCACTGCGGCGGCCCAGGGTTTGGATCCTGGGTGCGGACATGGCACCACTTGTCAGGCCACGTTGAAGTGGCGTCCCACATTGCACAACTAGAAGGACCTGCAACTAAGATATACAACTATGTACTGGGGGATTTGGGAAATAAAGCAGGAAAAAAAAAAAAGAAAGGAAGATTGGTTGGCAACAGTTGTTAGCCCAGGTGCCAATCTTTGAAAAAAAATAGCTTGAAAAAAATAAATAAATAAATTTCATTCAAACAGTCCAGCCAAAACGAGATCCCTGCTTAACCTCTGGCCTCGGGCCCCTCCTCTCTCCAGAGGTAATTACCAGCTACCCCCTAGATGAAGTGCCTTTTATCTTTCCAGCCTGGTTTTGGAAGCTTTTATGGACATAGCGTTGTCTTGCCTGTACAGGTTTTTGACCATGAGTTTTGTTTGTTACCAACTGGAATCATACTGTTTTTCTCACTTAATAATATGTCTCTGAGATCTTTGCGTGTTAATATAGACCAACCTCGCTATTTTAGAGGCCACATGGCGTTCTATGCAATGTCCAAAACTATTAGGCATCCCCTTATTAATAAACATTGGATAGTTTCCTGAGTTTTGCTTTCCCAAGCGATGCCACAATGAGCATCTTTCTGCCTGATTCTCTAGGTCCAAGTGAAAGCGTTTCTCCAGGATGGGTACCTAGAATCGTGAATAATGCAATCTCCCCTCTGAACGGGTTCTGCAAATATACATTCCCGCCAGAATGTAAGAGTGTCTTTGTTCCCCAATCCCTTGCTGAAAATAGCTACTATTAATCTTTCCTATTTTTGCCAAACCAGTGGGTGAGGAATAGTATCTTGTTGTTTTAATTTGCATTTCACTGGGCTAGAACAGCTTTTCATATATTTATTGATCTTTTGTATCCTTCTTTCTGTAAATTTCATGTTCAATTTTCTATTAGGTTATTTGTCTTTACCTTATTGATTTGTGGGAGTTATTTATGTATCCCTGATACAGCCACTTGCTTGCTACATACATTGCAAAAGTTTTCTTCTTCTCCAGCTTTCTCCTCATCTTTGATTCCTTCTCTCTCCTCCTTTGAATCCTTTATTTGTCATTAGGCTCTTTGGCTACTTAGTCTTCGTGTTAAAATCTGTGCGTAGCTCCTCTTACCTCTGACACCTGTGAACAATTAGCAATTTCCCAGCTTTTGGTCTTAGAAGTATCCTTTTGTGTTCTCCAACCAAGAGGTCATACATCTGCCCCTGGCCTTACACCCACTGGGTCTTTTTGGTCAACTGTAGACACCTTGAACTTAAGACTCTATTCGTCTCAGGCCTTGTGCTGTCCTGAATAGTGTGGGGTGGGTCACATGGCCTGTGCCCTCTGTTCCTGTAGGGTCAGTGTAGAGCCAGTTCCTTAGCTCTCTACTTCAGGCTGTGAGAGAAGAAGCTGATATTTACAAGCAACTCACAATTAAAATGCACTCAGTCATTACAACAAAATTACTATCGTTTCCTAGACAGTCACAATTCTTCACTATTGCTTCCAGTTTTCCAGAACAGAATTAATTTAATGCTCTTGTTTAAGTGAAGAAAGACAAAGTAGAGGCATAATGTTACACTCAATGTTGCTCTATCCCACCCCCCATATCCAAATGTGCAGAAAGTTCTGTTGATTCCAGCGTCTAAAACTCTGGAGACCTAGGGGTACAAAGTACAAAGGTACAAAAAGAATACGGAGTGTTGAGGAAAGAGTCAGGCATAGGCTGGCCGCGGTGAGGTGTGGAGGGAAGTCTGGAGAGGGGAGAAGTTTCAGAGGTAGGCAGAAAGAAGAATCAGAGCCTTGTAGGCCAGAAAAATGACTTTGAATCCAATTCCATCCAATTCCAAATGAAATGCAAGCTGTTGGAGGACTTTAATTTGGAGAGAAATATGCTCCAGTATTTGTTTCCAAAGACTATCATGGCTGTTGAGTGAAGGACGCGTAACAGAGGGGTAAGAGTTTGGAAAGACAAGTGGACAAAGTTTGAAGGTATGTTCAATGGAGGAAGATATTTAGGGTGGAAGGAAAATTTTCATGTTCAAATTTGCCCACTGACATATAAGTCTTTGATTTATTTTTTCTTTAATGTTTTCTTTGAGTTATTTTACCTTTAGTGTTTTCTTTTCAACCATCAGCTTGAACCTAAGATTTTGCCTTTTGTGGACATGTCCAAGAGGAGGGATGTTTTCAAGGAAAAAAGCCAATAATTATTTTTTGTTTAAAAAATTTCTGTTAAGTTAAAACTACACTGTTTAGACTCATGCCTACCATTCTAACATAGAAATAATTGATCCTGTCAATTTAATGGAAGTGAATTCATGAGCAGAGGAAATTCTAGTTAATACAGCTCAGGTCAAAGAAGGATTAATTCATCTATGCCTTACAACATGCTTTGCAATTTTAAAAATAAATTTCTTTCAGATAAAATTAATTGAGGCAAAATTTACTTTTTATGTGAATTTTTTCATAGTGTTCTTTGAACTCTTCACTTTGCTTTTAGAGTTCTAATCATGATCAGATTAGACTACAATCCTCTTATAGGAACGGTTTACCAGTTTTGGGGTTTATTTTTTACATTTTAGTCTGGTGGAATGACCTCATTCTTGGGGTTAAAAAGACCTAAATGTGCACACACACACACACACATCCCATCATTTAAGTAAGATTTAACATCATTCAGGTTTCTTACCTTGTCTAAGCATCATTTTCCTCACGTTATCTATAAAATGAGGATAATCATAACTTGTCTTTCTCAGTTATAGGGGTCTTGAGATGATCCAGTGAGTTTCATGGTTATAAGGATTATGAGATAGAATTATTGTTGATGTCATTATTTTGCAACAAGACTAGATATGCTTCAACATGATGATATAAGAATGCACTTCGCAAAATGTGTTTCAAAACATTACTTTGAACAGGACATTTTACAAAGTATTTTCACCAATAACATGGCATCACTGTTGAATTTAATATATTTCGAGTTATTCTTTCACTCACCTAATATTTCAACAAATATGAGTGAATGAGTGAAGGATGCCACCTAATTATGTCAGTTTGACTTTACAAATATCCCTTTATTCTGCCAACTCCTTTTCTTCCCATGACCTTGGCTCACCATCTCCTACTTTGACTGCCTCAGCACCCTCCCTGCCAGCTTCCATTTCACTATTTTTGCCCTCTCCCCAGAGAACATCCTACATAGAGCCGCTCCAAAGGTTTATTACAAATATATCTCATCAATCACTTTTCTGCTCATAAATCTTCCCTGGCTCCCCATCATTTGTTGAATGACAAAATTCCAGCTCCCTGCTCTGGCATGCAAACTCTCTACTGCTCTAACCAGTCTAAATGGCCAATTGCTGAAATACACCATGTCATTTAACCTCCAATGCAGTTACACATGCTACTTCTCTTTGCTTAGAATGTCTTTCCTCACCTCTTTACCCGGCTGACTCTTGTTCTTCAGTAACCTAACTCTGGAATAACCTTCTGGATGATGTCTTTCATGACTTCTCACCTTTCAGTAATCAGCATTTTCCTCCACTCAGCTAATTGTGTACTTTGATTGCAGCTCTGTCATTCACTTATCACACTGTGTCATGACTCTCCAGGAGAATATGTGATTTAGGGTCTTAGGGTCCATGTGCTGCCCTTATCCTGGGACTTAGCCTTATGACTGACATCAGGCACTCAAAGATTCTGGTGAACTGATTTCCATTGGTTTGAACTTCATTAGTAAATCATTTCCATTTCAATTTGACTAACACTTATTTTGCACCAGCTATATGACAGAACTTGGGGAAGACCTATGAGATCAATTGTTAACCAAGCAGATGGATCTCTGCCTTTGTGGAACTTTCATTTAGAAAGAGAAACCAGCGTGGTACCACTAACTATGACTGAGATTGTTGACTCAGCTGAGAGCTTCATGAGAGCAAGGACGTGTCTCTCTTCTGAACTGCCCTGCACACAGCTTGAGTACATTGTACGCATTCAGTAAATGTCATTGAGTAAGTGATTGGGCTGGTCGGATCTGTCCCAACTCTTACAGATTAAGTTAATTCTTTGCAATTTTGTCTATTTGGTTTTTTAAATCCCGAATCCATGTCATGCAATGGATCATACCAGAATCTCTGGCTCTAATTTTAGGAGACAGAATGTTACAGGGCTAGCAGCCATCTGTTTCCTTTGAGCAAATCTGCAACTGTAAAGTGTGAATGCAGATTTTTATAGCATTTATTGCATTTTTTGGTATAAATTTTTTGCTTTATTTACTGAAGGAAATTTAGAAAATAAAAAGGGATCAAGAAGAAAATTAGCATTACCCAGAGGTAGTCCCTGTGAACATTTTGATATTTTTCCTTCTAGCTTTTACGTGTGTGCATAAAATATGTCTGTATATATACACACACATAGGGTGACTGACAAGTCTTGAAACATAGGCAAAAACATAATACATGGTTAATTTATGCTACATTATAACACTTAATAAAATAATATTATCTGTATTTCCAGAGTTTATGATGTATATGACATACGTTGATTGACATGCATTTGCTGGGTATATGTTGATAGCACTCTTCTCTTAGAGCTTAGGAGAGTTTATATGTTACATCCCCTCCAATTTCACTATCAGGTGGTTTGGTAAAATAAAGCAAGGATTCTACAAAATTCTGTCAAACACAGAGCAAATATTTTCACAGAAGCACAAAAACAATCTCACTACTTTTTCTGGAGCTAAGGGAATTCTCTCTTCTACTCCCACTCCCCCAGAGCAGTCAGACTTTCCACCACGGATGGTGGAGATAGATATCTGGACACAGGATCCACCAGACTTGTGGTTGAGTTGGGTGGTAGCCCTACATGATATGCAGATTTAGGATCAGTGGGACCGTGGACCTTAAATGCTGTACCAATGACGTTAGGCAGCTGGGTTGGCCACAGTGATGCAAGAGTGGTGGATCCTGTACAATATCCCTAATCATCTTAAACGCTACTCTCTTCACCAATAACATTAATTTCTACCAACCTTTATGCTAATTAATACATCTCTGCTGTAGATTTTAACAATATTGTAAGTGTCATGTAATCACTCTAAAGGGAATAATTCTGATATGCATACTTTAGATGCTGAATAACAGCCTGGAACTAAATTTTACCCACAAACATCACACTATTTATAACAGAATTTTGTGTGTGTGTGTGTGAGGAAGATTGGTCCTGAGCTCACATCTGTTGCCAATCTTCCTCCATTTTATGTGGGATGTCATCACAGTGTGCCTTGATCAGTGGCACTAGGTCCATGCCCTGGACCCGAACCCACGAACCCCAGGCCGCTGAAACAGAGTGCATGAGCTTGAACACTGTGCTCCTGGGCCAGCCCTATACAGAAATATTTTTGAAGTAAATTACCTTGCAGACACTATTAGCAACTAATAAATGCCTTTGAATTATGCACATCTGTATGTAAATACCTATATTTGTTATATAAGGATTCATCTGTAGATTATATATGTGACTATACAGCTATAAACACAGATATGCCTGAAAATAACATTTATGTTATTAATTGCCAGCTTCAAATATGTTTTTTTGCAGAATTAGAGTCGCACAATTTCCACAAATATCCATATTTCTGACATGCTGCTTTATCTAATCAGCATTATATCTTGAGCATCATTTCCTTACCATGAATATTCTTCAAATGCAAGATTTTTAAAAAGACCATTCTTTGGGGCTTTTCTTTCCTAGGTATTATACAGCCCATCTCCTAAAATAAGAAAATGACTACCATTTATTGCGTGCTTACTATGTGTCAGAAAGTGTTGGGAATTTTCAAACATCACCTCATTTAATTCTCACAAATGCGCTCAGAGGACTTATGTAACTTCCCTAAGTCCACGTTCTAATGTCGTTCAAATGTTTCAGAGGTGAGATACATCCTCACTACATTAAACTGCCTTAAAGAGCTTTAGGAAAATTGATAATTAAGCAGCAAATATTGAATGTGTACTACATTCCAGGCAGTCTGTGGGGCCATTTCTGAATGCTAACTTATTTAATATTTATTATCTCCTATAGCTGAGCCCTTGTCAAAGCTTTTTTACAACCACTCTTCCCTTTGATTCTTTAATCCGCACCTGAGCTGGTTTCATAGAATCAGAGAATCTCAGAGCTCTGGGGTCAGCTCTCCAGTGTTCATCTAGAGCCAACAATCTCCAGGAACAGGGACCTCACTGCATGCTGGGGCACCTATTCCCCCGCTGGGTTTGCTCTGACTGCCAAAGTCCTTTGTCACGGTTAGAAAAGAAGGCGATAGCAATGTAAGAAGACTGCCTGGAGAGCAGAGTAGCTTTTCCTTCCCAAATCCCAAAGGATTTGGCTTTCAGCTTTGTTGTGTCCCAAGCTGACCAAAAACCCTCTCTCCTTAGAGAAACTTCTTCCTATGATCGGATGGCACCCACTGCAATGTAGAGGTTAGAATACTGGCTTTGCATTGACACACTTGTTTTGTGTCCCACTGGCCATTAACTAAGAGTCGTCAGCTCATTGTTCCTCTGTGTCTCGGTCTTCTCAGAAGTAAGATGGAGATATCAATGCTCTCCTTGCAACATTCTTGTCAAATCGAGGGGAAAGTATGTGATGCTCTAAGGACAGTGCTTAGGAAATATTAGATGCTCAACAACTAGTTGCTAACACTTGTTACTAATAAGAACATGTTTGTCATTTATTCATTCGATAATATTTATTGAACACCTGCTAGTTTCCAGCAACTATAATAGTTGTCCAAAGGTCACTTGGTAGATAAAAAGCCTGAATTAAGCAGAGGAATAAGTTTCAGGAATAAGATGCATCCTCCCTTCCTTCATCTTTCATGGGGAAGACCCTCTATTTAATGCCCCCAAATTCCTGTGTTAGTTTCCTAGCACTGCCATAACAAATTGCCACAAACTTAGTGGCTTAAAACAACAGGAATTCTTTTCTCTAATACTTCTGGAGGTTAGAGTCCAAAATCAAGATATCAGCAGGACCATATTCCCTCTGAAGACCCTAAGGGAGAATCTTTCCTGGCCTCCTTCCAGCTTCTGGTGGCCCCTGGTATTCTTTGACTTGTAACAGCATAACTACATTCTCTGCCTCCATCTTTGCATGACCTTCTTCCCTGTTTCTTTCTCTCTTTTTGTTGTCATCTCATTTTGTGACTTTTATAAGGAGACTTGTCATTACATTTAGGGCCCTCTCTAATCCAGGATGATTTTATCTTGAGATCCTTGCCTTATTACATCTTCAAAGACCTTTATTCCAAATATGGTTGCATTCCCTGGTTCTAGGTGAATATCTCCGTTAGGAGCCACTGTTCAACTCACTGCACCATGGATTCCTAATCTTTGCCTTCTGGAAAATGCTATAAAACTCTACCAAGTTCAAGCATTTGAGTATGGAAGAGAGAGCAAAGAAATGGGCCAGACTATCATTATTACAATAAAATCATGCTTACTGGGTTATTTTTTATTAAATCACAATTTCCTTCCAGCTCTATCTCCGGGAACAATGTTTTGAATCCAGAAAGACCTGCATTTAACTTGCTTCTATGCCCCTTAACTTGATGTGAGGGTTTGGGAAGTGCTTTAACCTCTTAGATTCAGGTGCTTTAACCTCTGGGATTCACGTGCCCTGTATATAAAATGGGAATATGAAGCTGATATACAGCCTTGTTGTGAAGATTAAATGACACCAAGCGTGTAAAATAGTGAGTCTCCTGATGGACACATAACAAAGGCTTAGTATATGGGGCATGTCTTTGTTCCCTGCCTTTTCTGACTCACATTTCCAGTCTGGCTTTCTCTCCTAGGCCACAGACAGAAAATCACATCTGCTGAGTGTAGATACAACTTTAATTCTCAGAAAGCGATTTATTGCCTCTATTTCGAAGTTAGTGTGAGAGAGCTAACTCTTGTGGCCAAGTTCTGCCAAAAAATGTGGGCCTAATTCTGTGTCCTTAGAGTTTCCATCCATTTCTGCAAGGTCGTTCTCTTCGCCTGTCTGGAATTCGTTTAGTCACTCTTTCATGTAACAGCTTCAACCGACCAGGATACTGGCTCGTTCTTGTGTCTTGCAGGCCCCACTACACACCTGAAATGTGGTAGGGCTCAGTATATGTCCTCTGCCAGCTTACAATTTCAAGTGGCTAAAAGGTGTCCATCCCTCATGTCCATACCCTCTTTCTCTCAAGGTTGAAAATTTGTATTTTCTTCTGTGTTCTTCATATAATGTGTTTTAAATCCCAGACAACCCTCTTCCTTCACCTGGCACGTGCAGTATCCCCCTCTATTTTTTCCGTCCACTTGTTACAGAGCAAAGTCCATAATTATCATTGGACTGGCTGGGTGCCAGGTGCAGCCCTGCCTTTCTCCACCTGCTCTGTGCCCTGGGAATAGTCTCTCTCTCTGGACAGCCATGCCCTTGGGTTTGCGGTTGTGTGTGGGCATTTTTTGGGGGAGGAGAGGGCAGCAATGAAGACTTTGAATAAGACGTTGAATAAGACGTTGAATAACACTTTGAAACCCGTAAGAGAGTGAAGTTGGAGGTGTTATTTTCCTGAGTCCTTTGGGGCTGGGTTGCCCTCTATCAAAGCCCCAGCTTTTGTCAGGCATCCTCTCCATGCAGTTCTCTCTTTGGAATCTGGTACCACTCCCTCCTGTTGTCCCTTCACACTTGCACGTGGCAACAGCTCTCTACCGTTGCCAGCACCCAGAACTGAACCAGCCCGTGCTGCCCTCCTTAAACTCTGACCACATCAGTGTAAAGGGCCCCTTTCCTAATCACTCCTCAAGCTTCCAAACTGGAGTACACCTTCTTTTTTCTATTTGGACTCTGGCAGACAAAATAACTAATACCACAGGTGACACCAGAAAAGGGACCTTCAAAATGAGATTCTGGGGTTAAGGGGCTCAAATATTTAGAAACACACAAACAGCCTCCCCTTAGTGGGGAAATGGAATAGGGAGAGTCTGTGTCCTGCAGAACCATTGTGATTACGACATTATCAATCATCAGTAAGGCATGGGGTGAAGGGCACATGCAGAGCAAAGTATTAACTGAGTCGAGAAAACTGGAACCACAGAGACATGGAGCTATAGCTCTCCCTCGCTCCCACGCAAGTTTGCCTTTCTGGGCTTCTCACTCACATGATCAAAATCAAGTGCTTTATTGCCTTAGTTACTGGAGACTGGAGCTTCTGCTATTTGTGTTGCCTCCAACCCACCATACTCACACCTTTAAATCAGGTGAAAGAACTTCCATAAATGTTAGCAAAGGATCAGAGGGATGAAAGAAGGGAAGGAAGAAAGGAGAGGAAAAAAAAAAGATGTGAGAGATTAAAAGAGTTGCTCAAGCTCCCGGAACTAGTAAATGGCAAAACTTAAACCAGACTCCTAACCCACACCTGCCATTCTTTTCCGCTCTCCACTCCTGCCCCTTTCACTGAGTGTAGATTGCCCTGCTAGTAGCTGTATGTACTATCAATTCAGTCTTGACTGAAAACTTTCTAGGGTTCTTAAATCCTTAAACTAACAGCTGTAGTGTGGAGATCAGGGTCCCTAATCTTCTTTTCCACTTGCAAGTTTCAAAGGACAGCTCGGTTTACTGCAGTGTCTCCAAGCGGGTAGCATTCTCTCTGGTACGGTGCAACAAACATTTAATTTCTGAATCCTGCCCAGTATCTCTGGCTCTCTCTGTAAATACCCTCACTACCTTTGAAGGAGTACAGCAAGTGCTTAAGATCCTTTGATGAAAGTCCCCTTAATTAAATCTTTTGAATAATGAGCAATTATTATCATTTCATGAGGAATATCCTGGGCAGCATCCCATAATGGGAATTGACAAGATCTGAAAAGAGTCTAAAGTCAAGTCTTCTAAACCAGTGCTGCTCGTAATTAGCATAGATATGATCATTAACAAGTTCCATTTCCCCTACTTAGAAGGGGAAAACACGTTAGATTCTCTCAGGAAATCATGTCTGTGAGTCATGCAGAGAAACTCAATGCCTGCCAGGGACGACTGGAGGCAGCCATTGTAACACAAAAGGCACTCCCTTATGAGTCAGAAGACCCTCATTCAAATCTCAGGACTGCCACTGATCTTGGGCAAGCCACAAAACTGCTGAGTCTCAGCCTCCTCATCTGTAAAATGGGAGTAGCTTCAATTTTGACAACCACATGAGGAGCTTTTTCACTTTGAAAAATGTATAGATGCAAGTAATCCTCAGCATTATCATTATCAACATTATAACCATAGGTAGTAGCATGCCTCTGGTTTCTGCTTTGTCCTTTTGCTTATCATTTGGTTTTGAGGTTTGCTTCTATTACATATCTTAACTCCAATTATCTTAGGCATAGCAATTCAGTAAAAAAGCAATTCACCATAATTGTCTCCTCCTTTCTCTCTCTGTCTCTCCTCCTCTCCCTCTTTTCTTTCTTCTTCCTTCTTCTTCTTCCCTGGCAACCCTTATGTTTCTTAATTCTCCTCCTGGAATGGTGAAACTAATTTCTCTACATCTTCGCCAATATCCAACACTGTTTCAGTTAGCTTTTGCTACAATGATCTTGTGTAACAAACTATTCTGAATTCAGTGGCATACTTGACAATGTAAAATCATTTTCTTGTTCACATGTTTGTAGGTTGGCTGGAGTTTGGCTAATCCAGGCTGGGTTTGGCTCAGCTGGAGTCTAAGATATGAGTCAGGTTTAGATGTGCCCTACCATCTCTCATCCTCCTTGAACCAGCAGATATCCAAGGCATGTTCTTATAGTGAAAAGCAGGTGTAAAAGAGGGTAATCCCTACCATTGAACACACGTCATGGCATTGCTCAGATTATTTGCTAACATCTCATTGATTAAATCAAGTCATGTGGCCAAGCTCCAAGCCAAGGGGTGGAAAAGTATCGTCAACCCACCACAGAGTCAAAGCTCACATGGCAAACCCAACACCAATGGGGTAGAAATGGATCAAGTATTTGCTGAACTACAGTCTACTGCATCACAGACAATATCAGTTAAAAATCGTTGCCAAACTGATACTAGTAGACTTCATTTGCATTTCTTTCATGCCTTCTAAGAAAAAACTTCATATGATCTTTTATGCTTTTTAACGTTTATTGCATTTCTCTTTTGTGAATTACTCTTTCATGTTGTTTCTGTGGGGTTATTTCTCTTAATGAGTTGTTAGAAAACTTATAAACTAAGGATATTCATCCTTTTATGTATCAAGGAAAATTATTGTAGGTTACCCTCTGCTTTTTAATTTTGCATGTCGTGCTTTAATATACAAATTAAAATTTATTCCATGTTCCAAATCTATGACTTTTTGGTTTGTAATTTCTGCCTTAGATACCCTACTTAGAAAGACTTTCCCTATCACAAGATCGTATACCTATGTTTTCTTCTGGTTCCTTTTGGTTTTCATGCTTTTGCAACATATATAGGTATTATGTACATTTTTTTTTCTTCTAGTATAGGTATGAGAAAGGGTTCTTTTATATGCCCAAGTGAATAACCATATTTTACATCTAAGATGAGCTTTAAAGGAGTAGTTCACCAAAGGAGAGGATAAGCTGAGTTGAGGGTAATGTTGAGGTGGTTAAGGGAAATAAGGTCACCCAGAGCACAGGGGACCACATGAGCAAGGCAATGCTGGTGCAGAAGCGTGTGCTGGGGGCAAATGTTCACAATCACCAGGGCAGGGGCTTAGTATGGGACGGTGGGGAGAGAGGCCAGGGGCTGAATCACAGTGGACTTAAGGCCACGGTGAGGACTCCAGTTTACTCCAAGAATGATGGGCAATCTTATCTTCTCCATGTTTATGTTAGTCACTCTTGATTCCTAGGGCCCTTCAAGCAGGAAGCAGGTTAGAGATCCAGCCCCAAGAAAACACAGTCTATTCTTAGAAGCAGCTTCTCTCTTTCTTCTAAGAGAAAAAGAAAGAGCCCTCTGTTGCCTGCTGGGCTACTCATCAGACCAAAGTCTTGGCTTAGAGGAAGCAAGAATCCAGAGGAGTTGCTGCCAGGGTTTTAGTGGGGGAGTAATCCATGTGATGCCCCAGGACAGGAGGTCTATCCCCAGGGCAGCCAGTGAAATCTGTGTATCATTCTGACTGCCTGAGATTAAAAGGTCCACATCAAAACGTGGAAGAAAACTCTTCTGAGAAAAACGACGTCCTGATGCTTCCAGGACGTTAGCTTGAATTCCATCAAAGTGCAACATCCAGGGTGAGCGCCTCAGGAGAAATTCACATCAGGATGAGCAGTTCCCAAAGAGGCTGGTGATTCTGTTCAGAAAGCTTTAATTGATGACTAGTATAGGCTGACAGCTAAGCTGAAAGCTCTGGGGCTGCAGGGGAACAAAATAAGATTCCCAGCCCCGGGAATTTCACAGTCTGGTCAGCCAGACAGGTGTATATACAAATCACACTGGGGCTTGTGCTAAAATAGATATGTAATAAAAGTGCTAGACAAGTAAGAAAGAGAGAGAAAGAGAAAGAGAAAGAGAGAGAGAGAGGTTGATTTGGATCAGCTAATCACGATAGCCTCCTTGGAGGCAGTGAGATTTAGGCAGGCCTAGAGTCATTCTCAGAATGAAATAATAATAATGACACAGCCAGGATGCTACATAATTTGTGAGGGCCAGTGCAAAATGAAATCATGAGCCCCTTGTTCAAAATCCAGGAAAATAAATGCTATTAAAGACACTAAAATAAAAGTTTTTCTTTTTTTGCATGCTCTCTCCCTCAACTGGTCATGGTTCTTTTTATTTGCCATTTAATGCTATTCTCAGTAAATAAAAATTAAAATTTTAAACTATTAGCATGAATTTTCCCATGTATCTTCATATTGCGCAATGCCAGTTTTAAACGTAAACATAAGAGCTCTTATCTCATATTCAGAATCGCCGAAATGGCACAATTCATATCTTATAACTCCTATGTGCATATGTATTTTGTTCTTACCACAATGGTGGAAATGATGCACAAAACCTAACTCACCTCTTTACATGAGCACATTCAGCCAACACTCTTTTCTTTATCGATGAATAAGGAAGGGCTGGAAGGCACAGGGGCTGTGGTAGGTCCTATCTTTGCCTTTCCTGCTATGTCATCATTTTTAGCGAAAGTGGTTGGCTGATACAGGCAAGTAACAGGAGTCGGCAAGGATGTGTTATGGTTCCTTGGTCTTGTGTTTCTTTGAATGGCGTTGCCTCATTTCCTTGCTGGAAGCAAGTTCTGGTTCGAACAGAAAACACAATTCTGTGCTGTCAGCACCTCTGCTTATTCAAGACATAACCTGCTTACCTTGCCTTGGCTTTGAGTCTCATTGAACTCCCAAGCAACGTGAATCCACTGGAATTCTGTGCTCTTGGAGATTTGCGATGCTATATGTGAACAGGGGGCAAGGAATGGTGGAGAGACCCATGCACCCATCTCCTCTACTCACAGGCGTGCCCTGTTGTCCCAGTGGACTTTACTTACAAACCACAAGTTCAAAGATAAAATTATGAAGAATTTCAAGAAAGTGACAGTTGGAGCATTAACCAAGCAAGGTGGTCTTCTGAGCACACCAGGCTCTGTGTGACCCCACAGGTCATACAAACACGAAGCTGGCTCGAACGGCAGCTACCATTTTTCGGATGAGCACTTAGACTTGGCACTGTGATGAGTAATCTGTATAAATTGTCTCACTTAATTATCACAGTAACTTTATAATTGTGCCCATTATGTGGATGAGATAACTGAGGTTTGGGACAATAACTACTTTGACCAAGATCTCGCAACTGGAAGATGGCAGAGCTGGACTCAAAACACCTGAAACCTGACCTCAGAACCCAAGTCCTGGACCCCTGCTCTCTATTCACAGGGATAGAACAGGCAGCAGAAATTCCTACCAGAGAGCGAGGAGAGAACGTGCGCTTCGGGTGTATGCTCCTGCATCAATCAATTGTAAAGGGATTTATGCATTTCTCATTTGATCAATTCCTTCTAGAATATTTGGATTAAACTGGCATTTGAGCAATTTCTTGTGGCAGAGTGGAACTATGTTTTCCTTCCTAACATACCTCTCTTGGAAACTATTCTATCCCCACTCAGAGAATCCCACTAATTTCATGAGGTTTAGATGCGACAGTGCTCGGCCTGTAAGGTTACTGGGAGAATCAAAGGAGAGAAGCCATGCAAACGTCTCAGGGGATTCTTAACACATAATAAGTGCTGTATAAATAAGAGGCAATGTTTTATATTTACTGTTTCAACAACAAACAAGTTACCCAAGCTGGGCCAGTCAAAGCCTTCCTTGGAACTTCAACCGAAACTCTTCATAAAGATTGTCTCTCTTTCTCTGGGATCATAAGCTGTAACAACCAAGGGATTCTGTAGCTTCTGGGAGCCATATTGTCTCTATATGGAGAGAGTTGGCTTAAGAATGAGGCCAAACTCAGAGAAGCAGGGCTCTATAGGGAGATAAAAAGAGAGAGAGAGAAAAGAGCAGATCACATTATTTGAATCCCTATATCTAGACTTACCTGTGGCTAACAAACCCCCTCGAATTTCCAGGCATATTCCTTGTTCTCCCTTTCTTAGTTTGAGTTGTGCTTTTGTCACTCGTAGCCTATAAAAGAGTTCTGATTAATACTGGAGGGTTTGTTATAGGAACACACAAGCGCCCACAAGTGCAAAGTTACATAGATGGTTGTGGTCATTTGTTCACCCATTCATTCATTATTAAATGAATCAACATATTAAACAATTTAGCATATTTTTACTTTCCAACCATGTCCCTGGTATGTGCTGGGTCCTATGTATACAAAGTTCTTAGGAAAGTCTGAGATGCTAATGCATAGTGACACATTCCATAGTTGGGCAGTCAAACATCCTAGTTTGCCATGGATGGTGCTAGTTTTACATCTGTTGTCCTGTCTTAACTATTAATAGCATCGCTTTACTCTCACAAGGGTTTTGGTTTGGAAGACAAATCATATGGTCTCATACTTGATTGTACATAAGAAGCAGTGACAGCTGAGGGAAAAGAACATGTCAGAACATAAGTTCCATGCAAGCAGGGGTTTTACATGTTCTGTTTTCTGATCTCTCCTACCACAATGCCTGGCATACAGCAGAGGCTCCATAAACATTTGTTGACTGAATGAGTAAAATGCAGCCTGGGGAGTCAGGGCAAAGAAGGCTGCATTAGATTTAATACATGAGGGCTGGGGAAGGGTTTTCATTTGAAAGTAGACAGAGGGAACAGCATTTGCAAAGGTAAAAGGACGTGAGAAAGCCTGCCTGTGTAGGGGGCTAGACATAGTCTGATACCGTGGGACCGCTCACAGCGCAAGCTAGGAAGTGACTGAAGAAAGGACCGTATGATGGAACCAAGAACCTAGAGAGTTTGTCTTAGGAAAAAGTATGACCTGTCATCTGAGGATACTGGCAAGGTATAGGGGCTTTTAAGCATGTGAGTACTTTGCATATTAAGGAAGATCATTTTGGCTGAAGTAGCAAGAAGGACCCAAAGTGAGAAAACGCAGCTGAGAAAACTCGCTAGGAGAGGATGTGAGAATCTGAGGCTTTGCTCCCCTGCTGCTCCTCGAGGAAGTTTTCTCAAATCTCGGGCATGAGGAGATCAGTGAAGACAGTGCAGAATTCATTTTGTGTAATGAAATTCAATACAGTCCATTGAAATAGCACATTTTGAAATCGTCATTTAAAATTTTTTTTCCAACATTAAATCTATCATTTGTTTTACAAATGCTGGTGATAGTGGATGGTGTGCTTTTAAAATATCCTTATCTGGCAAAATAAAATGATGCCAATTCTAGGTCACTAGTGACCTACACCATGCTACAATCTCTACAATTCGGGGGGAATTTTTATGTGTCTGTTAAATCACTAAGTGTATTCCCCCTGGTCTTAAGGAAGAGTTGATACATTCCTGAACTCAGGAATTGGCAGTGGGGTTGCAAATGAGGGGATAGGTTTTGAGATGTATTTAGCACATAAAATGAATAGCTAGCGTTTGATTCCATATTAGAGGTAGGACACTTCTACTTCAATTATCTGGATTCTTCAAGAGCGGGTACAAGTTTTTATTTTATTATTTTAGTCCAAATAATGCAAATAATTCCCTCCTATATCCATTTTTGTTTTCTTATGTAGCTATTTCCCTCAATGAAAATATCATATTCTTTTTCCTTGCGGAATATAAATATTTCCATCTCCTGGATGAATAAGCAAAAAAGTGATATATAAAGCCGTGCTTATACATATCATCTGGCACTATAGATTCCAGGGACAAGACACATTCCTTTTTCAGATAATAGCATGCCATTTGATGTATACTGATTTATGTAAACACTTGGGAAAGCAGAGTTCTGTTTACATTTTTTAATAATTTCTTCACTCTTTAAAGGAAGTATCTTTCAGAGATACATGGCTCAGGGGCCAATATTTATCTTTCAGATTTCAGTTTTAGTCAGCAGAGAGAAAGGTTGCTGCTGTTAAATCTTCAGCTTTTATGATCTCTGTTTTGGGATCACGCAGCTATATTGGAACAAATAGGCAAGTTTCTGCTCATCTCACCGCTCCACCCCCCTAGCTACCTAAGTAGCCACTCTGCAGTTTCTTTGGTAAGGCAAAGAGGGAATCAAACTCATTAAACAGTCACTATTGTTAATAACTGGAAGACCCACTTTGACGTGGATTAATTCTCCATTTGAGAATCCCCCCACACTTGTCAATCATCTTTGGGGGTGGGATATAGATGCCAAATGTTTTTGTTTTGTTTTTCCTGATGTATGGAGAATAGGCAGCTGAAACTTGAAACTTATTGTCTCAGGTGCCAGCCCCGTGGCCGAGAGGTTAAGTTCATGCGCTCCACTGCTGGTGGCCCAGTGTTTCGTCGGTTCAAATCCTGGGCACGGACATGGTACCGCTCATCAGGCCACGCTGAGGCGGCGTCCCACATGCCACAACTAGAAGGAACCACCACTAAAGAATGTACACTATGTACAGGGGGGCTTTGGGGAGAAAAAAGAAAAAAATAAAATCTTTAAAAAAACGTTGTCTTGAAGACTCATACCTGGAAAGTCCCGGCAAAAAATGTAAGACAATCCAGAGAAAGTTAAAACAAAAACTAAAACAAAAAAACTTAGAAGGACATTTTTTCTTCTAAGTCAAATGGGACAGAACAACAGTTATGCAGCTGTAGTGATGAAATGATGGGAAAGCAAAGGCCCCTTCATGTTTGGGGTAACACTTGTGGGCCGAGGGAGAAAGGAGGGACCATGACAAGAGACTATGAACACACTCTTGAGAGTGGAAGCAAGCACTGGGAGAGAGACCAAGCAGAGATAAGATAAAGTCACAAACACGAAGCAGAATTTGTGAACTGTAGAACACAGCAACAGTTCACAAGGGGCAGCTAACACAGTGGCCATCAACATGATCTAAGATGAAGAAATGGAGTGGGCTCAGAGACAACTGAGCCTGGACATCAGGAAGAATCATGCTCCAAAGGTCCAGGACTCAGGAAACTCTGTCATCCATAGAAGGACTAAAAGTCATGAGATAAAGGTTAGTGGAGAAATTCTGGTCACAGGGGTAGAGAGGGCAGAGAAAAGCCCAGCAGGGACTCTAGTGGTAGGAAAACTGGGAGTGCAAGATCAGCTTCTAAGTTGAGTGCGAGGCCTACTCCAGGCTCCTACTGGCCCCTCCAGATGGGCTCCCCAATAGAGATACAATGAAATGGCACTTGTTCCTGCCTGCTGGTTCCTCCGGGCACCTTTCCAGGTACCTCCTTTATCTGTTTGTCCCACCAGGTCACTCCCCCTTGATGACACGGATCTGAATCTTTCACTTGGGAGCCATTCTCATTTCCCTGCCTGACTCCTTTGATTTGATTCCTCCCTGCCGTACTCTGCCTGTTTCTCTCTCACCACCATCCAGGCCACTAGACCCAAAGCTCATGAGGCCAAGGATCACTTCTGCATTTTCCTCTGTTTTCTTTCCCAGTGCCTGGTGTGGTACCTAGCAGAGTGTGTGGTGCATAGTAATATTTGTGGAATGGAAGAATGGGTGAATGATGATACATTTTGACATTATTCTTTATGCTAGATTTAATATCCCTGCTAGAATAAAAAAAAAAAAAACATATCCCCTTCACTTCCCTCTTCCTTGGCACACATGCCCTGTGCTTGTAGCTTGGACTACTTTTTCCTCTCCTTGAAATCCTTCAATATTATCTTATTTATCACCTCCTCCAAGAAGTCTTCTAGGTCCCTAGTCATTCTATGTCTTTCTCTGGGTTGTATCGATATACTGGATTTACTTATACCTTTGCCTCAAAAATTCTGAATTTTAAACATATACATCAGCCTCCTGTTTTTATACAGTGAGTCTCTTGCTCTCAGGGACTGCGTGTAATTCATCTGAGAGACAGGTGCACAGTGATTGGTGAAGAGCTCTAGGTGCAAAGCCTGGCTGGGTAGCTGACTTTGGACAAGGCACGTGGCCTTGCTGTGATTTCATTTCCTCATTTATAATTTGGGTTTGAAAACAGTATCAATTCCTTTGGTGCTGTATTTCACTTAAATCATTTAGAACAGTGTCTGGCACATAGCAGCACCGTATCAATGTCAGCTATTATGACCTTTTTATTCCTACTTATTGCATCACACTCGGCACAGAATCGCTCAATACATATCTGAACGTCATTGGGGAAGGGGGAGGAGAAAACATAAAGCCGTAATAAGATATCATATTGGTTTCCTAGTGCTGCCTACCAAGTCCTGCAAACGGGGTGGCTTAACATGCCGGAAGTTTATTGTCTCAGTCGTGGAGACTAGAAGCTCAAAACAAAGCATCAGCAGGGCCATGCTCTGAGACTCTGAGTAGGATCCATCCTTGTCTCTTCCTAGCTTCTGGAGGTTTCTGGAAATCCTTGGAATCCCTTGGCTTCTAGCTACATCACTCCAATCTCAGCCTCTGTCTTCACATGGGCTTCTCCCTTGTGTTTGTGTCTCAGTGTCTGTGTCCAAATTTCCCTCATCCTATAAGGGCACCAGTCATATTGGATTAGGTCCCTCCCCACTCCAGTATAAAATCATCCTAACTCAATTGATTACATCTGCAGTGAGGTCCTGGGGGTGAGGACTCCAGCACACCTTTTTGGAAGGCACAGTTCAAACCATAACAAACACTCTCACTTGAATGGTACCTTATAGGTCACATATCCCTACTCAAGAATCTGTTATTTCGTCTGATCCTCCCAACTAATCTTCAAGTTAGGCATTCTCCCCAGTTTCAAATAAGCAAAGAGAACACAGAGGCTAGGAGCCTTCCCAGGGATCCAGGCTACTAAATGGCATAGAAGAACGCAAACTGGTGTTTCCTGACCTTCCCTCCTGGAGAATCCACTCCTCTGTCATGCCTACTAAGAAAGTGAATCTATGCAGAAACAGATGCTGTGCTCCAGCACTGTGTCAGGCACTGCACTGCCTGCTGTGGGGATTTAAGGAATGAGGTACACACTCGGAGTGCAAGGCTCTTGTAATTAATGACAGGTGCTGGCAAGTCAAAGGAGACATTATTCTGGGGTTAAAGTGAAGCCAGCCCCTACATGTGCGTGTGGTCACAGATGGCTTCCAAGAGAAGGTGGCTGGGATTTCCTCCCCTCTTTTTTCCTTCTGTCTTTCCTTTTTCCCTTGGCTGCTCTTCACTTCTTTGCTTCCTTCCTCTCTCACTCACCTCACTCTTCCTTTCCCTCTATTCTTCTCTCTCACCTTTGCCTTGCACTTTTCACTCTATACACACATTTTGAAAATATTGACATAACTAATTCTTTTCAATATATATTTCTTGAGAAACTAACATCTTAAGGTTTTCCCAGGGTGTTGCATTCATTCTTCCCCACTTAATCAGAGCCATACTCTTAAATAGTGGAGTCATTGTTTTCTAGAAAATGAGACACACTCAAAGGATTACTTGAGTTGCCCAAGTCAACGGAGCTAGCTCAATGGTGTGCAGGATTCTAAGCATTCCAAATTCTCCCTCTCCATCACGCCACTGTTGCTGATAAGAAAAGACTGTGAGTGATTTGACACCAAAAGCCAAGGCAACAAAAGCAAAACTGAACAAGTGGGATTACACCAAACTAAAATACTTCTGCACAAAAAAGGAAACCATCAACAAAGTCAAAGGGCAACCTACGGAATGGGAGAAGATATTTGCAAATCACATATCTGATAAAGGGTTATTTTCTATAATATATAAAGAACTCATACAACTCAATAACAAAAAAACCAATCTGATTAAAAATGGGCAGAGGAACTGAACAGACATTTTTCCAAAAAAGACATACAAATGGACCACAAGTACATGAAAAGATGCTCAATACATCAGGGAAATGCAAATGAAAACCAAAATGAGATATCACCTCATACCTGTTAGAATGGCTATCATCAAAAAGAGAAGTGACAGCAAATGTTGGTGAGAAAGTGGAAAAAAGGAAACACTTGTGCACTGTTGGTGAGAGTGTAAATTGGTGCAGCCACTATGGAAAACAGTATGGAGGTTCCTCAAAAAATTAAAAATTGAACTACCATAACATATCATCTACTTCTGGGTATATAGCCAAAGGAAATGAAAATAGCATATCGAAGAAATATCTCCCCTCCCATGTTTATTCCAACATTATTCATAATAAGCAAGATATGGAAACAACTTAAGTGTCCATCAATAGATGATTGGGTAAAGAAAATGTAATATATATACGTATGTATATATATTATATGTATGGGTATATATAATGGGTTTTATATATATGTGTGTGGGTGTATATATATATATATATACACCCACACACATATAATGGAATATAACTCAGTCATGAGAAAGAAGAAAATCCTGCCATTTATAACAACATGGATGCAACTTGAGGACTTTACGCTAAATGAAATAAGTCAGACAGAGAAAAACAAACACTGCATGGTATCACTTATATGTGGAATCTAAAAAAAAGTCAAACTCATAGAAACAGAGAGTAGAAAAGTGGTTGCCAGGGGGTTGGAGGTGAGGGAATAGAGAGAGGTTGATAAAAGGGTACAGACTTTTAGTTATATATAAGATAAACAATGTCTGAGGATTTAATGTGAAACATGGTGATTATAGCTGATAACACTATATTAAAAAAAAGACGGACTGTGAGTCACCAAGTTACACAATGCACCACAAGTGCCTTAGCATCTCTCCTGAGATTGCTTCCTTTCAGGAAACACAGGAACTCTGAGAGAAACATAGGGTGGTTTCCACATCTCTCTCAATCCTAATTCATCTCATCACAGGACGGATGCTTAGTAGTTAGACTGTGTACTCATGCAGAGCAAGTTGCAGCACAGGAAAGTTAGTCCTGAAGGAATTGACTTGCCAGACCTTCCTGGCTCCTCAGTGGGGACTAACTACTCAACATTAACAACTCTATTGACTACTTGGTGTTAACACCAGCGTCAGGGTGACTTGGGAAAGCCACATGCTGCCCTGTCTTCTCCCAGAGTGAAGCGGATGGCCAGCAGTCTCCAGTCTTTAGCAATTTTCTTTCACAGTGAGCAAAGCTCCTTTGAACTCTGTGGAAACTGACTGGAAACATCGCAAGGAGGAATGGATGTTTCCTGTAAAATAAGAAGACACATCTTCTGCTATTAAAGCAAGTACACTAAAAGCATTTCTTTTTTCCTCCTGTGTTGGAAATTTATTGAGTAAAATCTATTGTAGTGAACAGAGAATAATCAGCCTTACCTTATTTCTCAAGACCAAAGCCATTATTTTTCCTCTTTTGGAGCATTTAAAATGGTTCTTCAATATTTAAAGTGATGTATAATCATCTGCGAAATCAACCAGGGACTCTCAGGATGTAATAGACAAAAGAAAATGCTGGGAATATTCATAATTTCAGGTATCCATAGTATACAATTTATTTCAGGGTATACCATTGCTTTTCAATATTTCATTTTTGCTATCAGAATGTAGGGTAATCTTAAGCATAATTCTGGCTTAGATGTTATCATTTATCATGAAGAATCATTATTTTATTTTCAGTATGATTTACCATCAGGATAATCTTATTGAACCTACTATTTTAAGCCAATTGTCTTTTATTCTGGGGATTATGGTTTGGCTCTTCATTTTGCTCCTAAATACATATTTTAGTTACATGGCTGTATAATATAGTAGAAAGTGTAATATACCTGCAACAGATTCTTTGAATTTATACAACAAAGAGATGTGGAAAAGAATAGAGCAGACAATTGGATTGGCTGTCTTTCTAGAATTTAAGATCTGGAAACAACCTTGGACTGACTTAGTCTGAAGCTGTTGTTTTGTTGATAAGATAACAGGCTCAGATTGGTTAAGTAAGATTCTTTGGGTCACATGGCTTGTCAGTGGCTGTGTGGCTCATTCAAGACCTGGATTCTTCCAGATCAGCTAAATGGCATCCAAGCGTGGCATTTCCTTCTAATAATTGATGCACACCTAAAACTGTGGCCTCTCTCTGCCTCTGCTCAGAATTGTATCAGTGAGTTCATTCACCCGAAAGTTAACCTTGATTTGGGGGTTCATCCTTAAGATGATCTGATTCTCATATCATGTAAACCACCCACTGGCCCAAATTCTAGCCTCTAGAAAAACTCAGAGAAAGTTTCATCTATGTATTCACTGATGCTGTTCCATATTTAAAGAGAGATCCCATGTGCCACATGTTCAGGGGAACTACTTATTCACCACTTTTCTGATTATTTTCAGCAGGAACTGATTCAAATACTTCTGACTTCTAACCCCATCCCAAGCTTCATCCACCAAAAGTTACCAAAAATCATTCTTCTAAGGGAAAGTGTGGATAAAAACTGTACCCAATTGCTTCAATCCTGCCTTCTCTTTTGGGTACGACTGACTCAGAACACATAAACTCCAGTCTCATCTCATCCAGGGCATGAACTTAGAAAAAATAAAAAATTCCATACCCCTGTAGGTTGAAGACTGACTTTCCACAGTGCTACCTGTTGCTGGGGAGGCAGAGGAGAGTAATTGGAATTCAGTAATGTGAAGCCTAGTGTTCCAAAACACCTCTTGCAGGTCCTCCAACCAATTTCATTTCTATTTGAGTCATCATGGCACCAGAGAGTTCTATCCTTGATTCTTATGGACTTCACATCTTATTCCCAGTCATTTAACCAAGCCATCAATTACAGGTGCAACAGGCAGAGTTTCAAGACCAAAAGAGCACGGAATACACAAACATGAGGGCCTGGACAGTTACTACTGCTAACACCTCAGTGAAAGATGGAAATAAAAACTACCATTTATGGAACACTTCGTAAGTTATCTCTTTTGTTTTCCATGACAATCTATATTTGGAGAATAAATAGTCTTCAAGATCTTAAATAACTCACAGAAGATAAAGTATGGCAGGACTGTGATTCCAAACAGAGTTTCTGATGCCAGATCTTACATTTTAATGACTACAGAAAGGAAATAGCAAATAAACAGAGCACTACGTGGGGGATGAGAATGTAGTCAATGGCAGGTGGACATCCAGGAGGAGCACGTGAAGAAGCAAAGGGCAGCAGAAGAGGTCACTAGAATAGCATCTAAGGCTGGTACTAAGATAATTTTCCCCAGCATCTGCTCCAGTTGCCTTTCAATAGAGCATCATGGGCAAGGATGCAGATTCCAGGATCAAGTTTCTTTCTATCCCCAGCTTGGTCCCACCATCTATTGGAAGAACAAACTTGGATAAGTTGTTTTTAACTTCTCTGAAGCTTGGAGTTCTCACCTGTGAAGTGCGGCTATAAAATTGTCATGTTTGATGAAATAATTTAAGTAAAATATGTAGCACAGTAACTAGTACAATGTAGGTAAGAGAAGAATGTTAGCTTTTATTTATTACCAGCACTTTACTCACCTAGGCATAACATAAAACTTTTTTCCTCCCTTTATTCCTCCTTCTGTCTCAGAAAACTCTCTCTTCTTTTTCATCTTTACTTTTTCCTCTAATTCCTAAGTATCTGTTATGTACAATGTGCTATATTAGATACTGGGGATATATGCAATATAGTCTTAGATTTTAAGATACTGTTACTCTAAAGAGAGGAAGGTCAGCAAAAAAATTGACAACAGATTGTAGTAAGTTTCAAATAGAGGCTATAGTGGGAAAGAGTGTTCAATTTAGTTTAGAAACATCAAGGAAGCTTTCAAAGGGAAAAACTCTTGAGTGGTTTCAAAAGGCTGAATGGTAATTTTCCATGTAAACAAAGGTGTTTACAACAAAGGGAGAGCTTGGTTCAAAGTCATAGAAGCTTAGCACAACATAGCAGGTCTCAGCAGGTCTGAGAGTGATTAGATAAAGTTGGAGCACAGTGTACAAGTGGTGGGTAGCTGCAGCAGATGGAGCAAGGCTCCAGGTTGTGCTAAGCCTAGGGCATGTAGTAGGATGATAAATTGGCAAGTATTCATTAAGCCTTCCCGCCCCCCCCCCCCCCACTTGTACAGGTCTGTACAGGTATTGCATTCGTGGGCATCCACGCCCGGGTAAAGGGGGTTCCTTTAATAGAACACACACACACACACACACCAATATTGTTTTTGATTTTCGAAATAGTCTTTTGAAACTCATGGTTTGGGAAGTCAAGAGTTATTTTACAAGAGATTTTTATAATTTGGAGGTTTTGTAAGTACTGAAAGACTCAGAACATAAAAGAAACACTGCGCCTAGTACACTGTGAAGAATGAAGAAACACTGAAAAGAAGTTACTTTTCTCACCATCCACAGGCAGGAGAAAAAGAGAAAACATGAAGATAAGCAAAAGTGTAGGCATGATGAGGTCCCTAAAAGAGATCTAAGCTCAAATTCTTCTCCCCATCTTTTGGCCTATGAAAGAGGCAAGATGGTGGAACTGCAAAATGTAGAATTTAGAAACAGATTTGAGGATCTAATGACCAAAGACCACATGGTTCATTGCCCTGACCCACACATGGGTGGTGGGGTTGGCCACAAAGCTGGCAAAATTTCCTTGCAGAGACTGACAGAGGTATAATCAATAAAGTGATGGGGCATGCTGAGAAAAAGAGGGTGTGTGCTGGACTCTTGAATTTTCTCAGCTATAGAGTGTCAGAGGAGAGATTGCTCAAGAATATCCTGTCCTTGGGAGGACTACAGAAGTTAGCTGAGAGAGAGCAGGTTGGCTGAGGGCCCTCAGGGCCATGGTGGGGGGAGGATTAAGAAAGATCACTCTGGTCCAATGGCTGGGGACCAGGAGAGAAATGGGCAAAATAAGCAGATAGCAGAGTGACTAGAAGTCAATGAGCGCTCATTGCACTCATATGATTGCCGTGGCCCACTGCCCTGAAGTTTGAAGTTAAATCAACCAAGAGACGTGATTAAGGGCAAGTGGAGACCCACACCTTGACTGAGAAAATTCTAAAATGCTTGGGTCTTTCCTGAATTAAGGTTACGTTTTCCTTGCTTGGGAAGAAAGAAATAAAATATAAAAATAGAAATTAAGTTCACTTATTAAAAATAATCTTCAATGTATTTTGGCCGTTATCCTCTCCTACATCACTGAAGCTGTAGGAGTAACAGAGGAATGCCTATGGCAATGGTGAAAGGGAAAAATGAAGAAGGGGACATGGTGGACAGTGTTTGTAAGGATGGATGGATGCATGGACGCATGGACGCATGGATGCGTGGATGAAGCATTAGAAAAGAAAAAGCCTTCATACCAGGTTGAAAGGTATTTTCCCTGTACTTTTCCTGAGCACTTATACAGAAATACTTGATGTGTACAAAAAAAATTTGCCTAAAACTGTTTTCATTATGTGCACACAATCAATCTTTGCCATCGCTCTTGACTGAATCTGAGCTTCCGTTAGCAGTAGATTTATTCTGTGTAAATTTGCAGCTTCCTCCTTTGACATCTTGCCTTTTCCTTGTCTTTCTTCGTGTGTTTCTCTGTGGGTTAATGGATGCCGAGTCCATTTCAGAACATAAAATCTGCAGTGTCTTTATAACCTATCGTGTGTAACTGGGCACACCCCACCTTAAAAACGTTGAGCAGCTTACATTATGCTCATATCAAGGACGATTATTCCTCAGACTTTTTGTTTTATAGCCAAAAAACCATTAGATTAGCAATAACAGCCATCACACAGACAAATAAAATGAGGAGCAGGAGACAGATAAGCTGGTGTTATTTCCTGAACTGCACCAAAATGGAAACGGGGCATTCGTAGCTGTATTGCCAGATGTTAGACATGAAGTATGTCTGCACAAGAAGCTGATTCAGAAGCAGACGAGGACAGAGAGCACTGTGGGCCACATGCATCTGACCCCTAGGGAAACTCTTCTCCGTGAGCACCAGCCTCCTTGGCGGAATGTTTTCTTCTTCTGGAAAAAAAAGATTTTCTACTGGACTCATCCCTGACTGCATATTCGCTTGGGCTCTGACCTACTTTTCGTTATCAGTACCTGGTCTCCTACGTTCTTTTTGGAAATCGTGTCTTTTCTCCCTACTGAATTGTAGTAATCAGTATTTCTCCCATAATTCCCCTGGGCCCACTTCAGGCCCTGTTCCAAACCATCACCTGCCCTTCAGGTATGATTTTCATTAGTGCTGACTCAGCACAAGTCCTTTTGCTTTCTTGGTTTTTGTTTTTAATTGGTAAGGAAGATTGGCCCTGAGCTAACCTCTGTGCTAATCCTCCTCTATCTCGTGTGTAGGACACCCCTCAACATGATTTCATGAGACATGTGTAGGTCCGCACCCAGGATCCGGTCTGTGAACCCTGGGCTGCCAAGGCAGAGCATGGGAACTTAACCTGTATGCCATCAGCCAACTCCTGCCCTCTCTTTGATCCAAAACAACAGCAATGGGACAGACCTATGGCAAGACTCCTTAAGTGGGTGTCACCAAGGTAAGTTAAACCAAGCAAAGGGTCACTGAATGCTGTGGGCAAGGGAAGGAGTCCTTCATGGAGAACTTGCCAAGCTAAAAGGCATCAGAGGACGGATGAAGCAAAACAGAAAGGAGAGTAGAAAGAGAATTTGCCTCCCCGTCTCACCCTGGGCTCTGCTCTTGATCTGTGTACAAAAGCAGTGAGTTTGCCTCCAGCATTTTGAAGGCATCATGTTGCATCTGTTGCACAATAGTCAGACCCAAGTAAGCTAAAGCTTAGGAGAGCTTTTAAAAGAAAGAGTTTTCAAATATTGAAAAGGAAGCACATTTTGTGGTTATCTAATATTTAAAAGTCTCGGAGTGGGAGATTCGGTATGCTGTGAAGCAGCATCTCTCAAACTGTGGCAGAACCAGTTTTGTTTTGTTTTTCCTCTGGTATATTTTTGTCAGATTCAATAAAAATAAGAGGCGTCCTCTGATCTCATGCTGGACTATCACAGCATCATCACATTGTTCTAAACATTTCTAAACGCTTTCTTCTAATTTACTGACTTATCTCATTGCTGATCAGACACAAAGGTTCAGGGACTGGCATAGATCCATGCCCCCCCTCCCCTGCTCTCATTCATTCCCTGGCTCTACACTCTCGCCTGCTAATGAGAGCTGGGGCTGCCTCCTCTCCTGGCACTCACCATGGACACATTTATGCAACGTCTATCCTCCACTGAAGGGAGATTGACAAGCACGGCTGGGAGTAGTCTTCCCATTTTACAGATGAGGATATGGAAAGTCAGAAAGATTGAGTCATTTGATTGATAATCATACAGCCAGCGAGTAGCAGACACAGGACTCCTTCTGGCATTAGTCAAAGCATGCTGTATATGCCGTAAGATTCAGTGTTAAGTGATGTTCCATGAAAGAAAGATACTATTGGGAAATGCATTTGCCTAATGCTGCTTTCTTTCCCCTCTTCCTGGGCATCACAATACTCATTAAAGCAGCAAATGAAAAGTTCCAAGAACCCTGAAGAAAAGATACTTGTTCGAATCTTGTTTCCCAGATATGTTTTACCAGGAAACCCTTAATAATATCCAAACTGTGGAAAAGGCTCTGCTACCCTATGTGTCTGGCTGATAAATGGACGTTACTCCCTGTGAAGATTTCCCAACTCAATCTAGAGGGCCCCCTGAAGAGTCAAATAGACCACAGCTCGTTGCTTCTCACTAGTCTCCTTTCTGATCACATCATATTTAGAGATAAAAATACACGATAATTAGGTATTGCTCAAGAGGGCTTAGAAAACTCCAAATCCTGAGACCCATCATGGTTGTGAAATTCTGACAATCACCCACTGCTCATTGGATTGAGAGACCATGGGATCTTGGTGAAGTTGTGCACTTTCGCTGTAATCCGAGTTTTCTCAAGAGTTCATATTGTGTGTGTGTGTGTGTACCCACATGCGTGTGTGAGCACATGCGTGGACAGACTATGATCAGACTGACAAATGCACCTACTGCACACGTGGTCCCTGGGATCTCTTGCGAAGTTATATACAAGCCATTTCTGCCTATCGCCTGCAGGTCTAATAGGATGCTACTCTCATTTACCAGCCTGGCAACAGTGAGTAAAAGTGGGAGAGGCTAATGAGAAAAAGCAGAAAGAAGTTGTGTCAAGGGAGGTTTCAAGTTCAAATTAAGGCGCAAGTGTGTTGTTATTGTGGAAGTGTGGCAGCCATGGGAGTGTGCTGCTCAGTTCTTCCCTTATGTGACAGAGCTGCCAGGAGTGAAGTTGTCTGAGAGCCCTCAGCGGCTGCACCTTTCATTGAGATCTTCACACAACTCAGGTCACAGCCATTCTTGCTCTGGGTTGCTGCCGCTGATGACTGAGCATGGCTTAGTACTAAAGCCAAGCCATTCCTGCCCAACATGAGTTTCCCCTCTACACAACGTTTTGTCAAGGACTTTCCATCAACCTTGATGATATATGTAATATGTATGTTATGCAGTCTTAAAAAATAAAGAAATTCAGCCATTTGTGATAATATGGATAAACCTGGAGGACATCATACTAAGTGAAATACGTCAGACACAGAAGGACAAATACCACATAATCTCACTTATGCATGGGATCTAAAACAGAAGAGAATGAATGGTGGTTACCAGGGGCTGGAGGGAGGGGGAAATGGGGAGTGTTGGTCAAGAGGTACAAAGTTTAAGTGATGTAGAATGAACAAGTTCTAGAAAACTGGTGTAAAGCAATGTGACTTTAGTTGACAATATTGTATTGTGTACTTGAAATTTGCTAAGAGGGTAAATCTTGGGTGTTCTCACACCCAAAAAAGGAAAATGATAACAATGTAGATGATGGATATGTTGGTTGGCTTGGTTGTGGTGAATATTTCACAATGTGTGTGTATATTGGGTCATCAGGTTGTACACTTTATATGTATGCAATTTTGACTATGAATTATGCCACAACAAAACTGGAGAACAAACGAAGAGCTAGCTTTGTACTGCAAATGGACATATGGCTTAAGCTATGTTAACATAGATCATTGTGGCCTAAATTATGACTCTTCCCAAAATTATTCCTTTGTTTGTGCACTGTAACTCAAATAAACAAAAAAAAAATAGAATTTCTTCCTCAATTCCATTGTCTTGCATTTTATTGTAAACAATCAGGAGGAACCAAGCCAGTCCTTTAACACTTTGCTTAGAAATTTCCTCAGCTAAACATCCAATTTCATTACTTAAAGTTTTACCTTCCACAAAACACTAGAACATAAACACAATTCAGCCAAGTTCTTTGTCACTTCGTAACAAGAATTGGCTTTTCTCCATTGTCCAATAACATGTTCCTCTATTTCCATCTGAGATCTCATCAGAAAAGCCATGCATCCCTATTTCTACCAACATTCCATACAAGCTTATGTTCTTTCTGAGACGATGAAAGCTTTCTCTACAGCTCTCCTCCTTTCTTTCTGAATCCTCCCCAGAACTGCCTTTAAAAAATCCCTTCACAACAATATCAGCTTTCATTAGCATGCACCTTAAAGTTCTTCCCGCCTCTCCTCATTACTTCGTCCCAAAGATGCTTCCACGGTTTAGGTATCATTGCGGCAGCATCCCACTTCTCAGCAACAATAACTTTCTTAGTCTGCTGTGACAAACACCATACACTGGAGAGCTCAAACAACAGAAATTTATTTCTCACACTTTTAGAGGCTGGAAGTCCAAAATCAGGGTGCCAGCATGATTAGGTTCTGGTGAGGGCCCTTTTTAGGACTTGTAGATAGCTGCCTTCCTGTTGTATCATCATATGGTAGAGAAAGAGATATCCAGTCTCTTCATCTTTTTATAAGGCAACTAATCCCATCATAGGGGCCCTTCCCTCATGACCTCATATAAACCTAATTACCTCCCAACGCCTCCACCTCCAAATACCATCACATTGGGGATTAAGGTTTCAACATATAAATTTTGAGGTGACACAAACATTCAGTCCGTAGCAATGTCATATGAAAAGATGAAAAACCGTCAACAAGCCATTAAAGGCTAAGTATGAGAGCCCAGAGGCTTCTTTCTAGCTCAAAATGTGGTCTTCTCTTCTGTAGCGGAAGAGCAGATACAAAAGAGGAGTAAACTCAGGATTTAGTAATCACTTAATAGTGCTCCAGAGACATAAGCTCAGTCAAAGCAGGTCTGTTTTGCTAAAGTAAAGGCCCTGGTTGGGGCCCTGTAAAATGGAATGGGGACATCTGGATAGATGCTTCTAAGGATTTTAGCTCTACAGACTTGCCTGGACCATCAGAGCCTTCAGAGTTGGCACAGCCCTTCCTGGTAAGAGCAAGCACTTCCTCTGTGCAGGAAGATACTTCAGAGGCCTTTGCGCAACAAAGCAATAAGTTCTCCCCTTTGGAGCTGCGTCTATCTGTTCTTTTGCATGATTGACCAATACCTGTGGATAAATCCCACTGTGTCAGGTCCACCTAGGGATTTGCTGGGCCTGATAGAAACAAAAGATATTATACCCTGAAGGAGCTGCAAGCATCACCTAGCATGCACGGGCAGGAGCCAGGGGAGTAGCCCTGGAATTGGATCTTAAGAGTGTTTGATCAAGCAAATTGGAACATAAGGCTGGGCAAGCAATAATTCATTGTTTTGAAGCAATTTTTCACGACACAAGATTTATCATTTTGATAAGATCCCCAGTACCGGACTATAGGGCAATCTCATTGTTAAGGTAGATCTGTGAAGCCTGGAGAATGTGATGTCCCATGCTGAACAAAGCAGGATTTCCTGAGTTACTGTGACCAACAGTAGAGGAAAGAATGAAGAGGCTGAGAGAAGTGGGCATAGTGAAATGACCATGTCACATGAAGCTAGAAGATCCACCAGAATAATATGTTCCATGGAGGGCCCTTTCAGCTCTGTTCACTAAGGCCATCTGGGCTGTGCTTGTGAGAGAGGCAGTGGCGTTTCAAAGAATTTCCCTTGGTGACTGTCCTCCAAAGGGCAAGGTGGACAATAGAAGAGCCATCCCAGAGCTGGGTTCATTAATATTCATCGGGATGATGGGGCTCACAGTGATAGAGGCCAGGTGGTGGCACTCAACTTCCAGCAGCCAGGGGGCTGCAGGTTCCATTGCAACCCAGAAGGGTGGAGGGAGGTTGACCCAGAGGGAATTTTAGACACATTTCATGGAATTTGGTAAGCTTAGAGACAAAATAGATTGTTAGTGAAAGGGATGACTCACATCTACTGTCAGAGGAAGACAAGATAAAGAGGCATAAGGCTGAGGATGGTTGTTCCAATAAAAAAAAACCGAAAGTCAAGGGCCTTTGCTCAATTTGTGGATTGAGACAATTTTTAGATCTGGACCTTTTAGAACTGGACTTGAGAGGAAGGACTCTGCAATACCATGGCAAATATGCATACTAAAATGTCTCCAATTCTTTCCAAAAGAAGCCTATGGCCATTTATTTAGAGGAGAAAAGCAGAATCTCCATGATTTTGAGGTCCAGTGGACATAAGGTTGGAGGTGTCATTGATACCTAGAGATGGGAAGGAGCATCATTCTCTCTCAGTTAGAGTGCAGATATATGGGAACCAGATAAAAAATGGAGTAATGAGTATGTCAATTATACCTCAATAAAAAATAAAAAATCTAATCATAGCTAAAGTCCAGCTTAGAGCGGATTGACTGGGTCTGTGAACCCACTAGGTGGTAATTTCCCCAGTCTTCTGAGTGTATAATTGGGATTGATGTACTAGGTATTGGAGTAACCCCCATACTGGGTAATTAGACTCTGGGGTAAAAGCTGTCACCATGGGAAAGGTCAGGTGGAACATGTGTAAGAATGCTGCTTTGTCCAGTATATTGAGTGACATGGAGGGCTGCTGGCTTTGAGTGGACCTGGAGCAGAAAAGGTCTCTTCAGTAGGCATAGCTAGTGTTACAGGCAGCCCGTCAACTCGGGCCATACCTTCAGTAGACCCTATGGTGTTGGAGGTGGTGATGGTGGGGAAAAATGCAGTAGGATGAGTATAGCAAGCTATAGTGGGAGAATCAGGATGCTGACCTCTAAAATTCCAACACAATGATATGCCACCTACAGCAGAGAATTATAAGATGGTCAAGAAAGAACTCCTGACTTGTTACTGGATGCTGATAGAGATGGAGAACTTGATGATGGGGCACCAAGTAATCATACATTCAAACTACCTGTTTAAGCTGATTCTATTAGGCCTGTAAATATAAAAGTTAGACAATCCAGAACCATGGAATCTGGTAACAGTCCATTGTAAGATAAAAATGATATATTGAGGATTAAGACCAAGCAAAATCAAATGACATGAACAAGCTGCATGACACAATGGCACAGATCCGTTGTTACATAACACCGTGGCACCATTACTCTCCTCCAGCTCACACTTACGATTGTGTGCATGTGTGTGAGAGGGTAGGTAGCATATGATTACTTGAAAGAAGAAGAAAACGCCCATACTTGGTAGATATATATGTCAGCTTGGGGTGTGCATGCAAATCAAAAACAGATCATGGTTGCGTTAAAGCCACACTAACAGATGGCACTGAAAGACAATAGAGAGGGAAATTTTTCCCAATGGATGGAAGTATGAGTTCTGAATCTGGTTATCCTTTTGGGTGCAATGAGAAATGGCCTGAGGTGAGACTATGTATAGATTCCTAGGCAGTGGCCAATGACCTCCTAGCTGTATAGAAATCTAGAAGGAAAATCAATTGGCTTGATAGAGCATTAGAACAACTAAGTGAAGACACAGTTGTACTAGTTGTTTTGCAACAATTCTCTGGAAGTTTGGGGTGCCATTATTCAGAACACAGTACTGGCATAAATAAGACATGGGTTTAAGTATTCTATTCCTAATAAGAAGGGAAGTTGGGTCCAAGAACCATGGGATGAATTAGGAGTGGTCTCACATACCATCACATTAGAGACCCACTGGGGGACTTTGTGTTACCCTGTCCCCACAATTCTAGGCTCTGTAGACTTAGATTTCCTGGTTCCAAAGGAGGTGTAGTTTTCCTAGGGAACAGAACAATGTTACCACTGAACTACAAGCTATAGTGCCTGCCTGGGGACTTTGTACTTCTTTGTTCCAAAAAGTCCTGCTGGCAAGAAGATGAGACATCATCTTGCCAGTGATAATTGATTGATCATCAGGAAGAGATGGGACTGCTCTTGAACAATGTGTGAAGGAAAAATATGTGTGGAACTCAGATGATCAGTGGGGTAGCACCTTCCTACTCCTTGCCTGATCATAACTGTGAGTGGACTGTGCAGCAACCTGGCCTGAAGAAAAGTATGATTACCAAGGGCTCAACCCACCAGGGTGAAGGTTTGAGTCACACCACCAGCTAAGTCAGCAAGACTTGGAGAGGTGATTGCTGAGGGTGACAGGAATTTAGAATAACACAAGAAGAAGACAATAAGTACCAGTTGCAACCTTGTGACCAACTGTAGCAATCAATCCAGGCTGGAGTTTATCCCACTAACCTTCCTCTGGTTAGTTTCCCTGTGGAAGGAGAGGCTCTTGTGAACCACGGATGAGCTGTTATATACACATGGATGGTGAAGTGGATCTGGATAATGTAAGTGGACTTTGGCTGACACTGAGTATGCTACTTAACTCCCCCTTTGTGAGAGGACCTGCTGCAAGGAATCCAGTGAGCTGAAAGCCTTTAGTAGGTGCCACAACTTCAGAATCCCTTGCTGAATTCAGAGTAAAGTCAACCTCTCCCAGGTGGCTCTCAGCCCATGATGATGTGTGATAGGACTCCTATTGTGGACATTTCCAGCCCCAAATGGGACTCCTCTAATCTTTGTTCTGTGATTTCAGTCAACCTAGACAAGACTTTCTCAGGGTTTCCCTGCCATCTGAGGATCTTCCTACCCAACAGTCCTTCCTTTCCTCTCTCCTTTCCCAGGTGCCAGACCTGCATCACAATCTGAAGACCCTTCCCACCAACACTTGTTCCATTGCCCATTTTATTTCTCAAGACATCTCTTTCTTTGATTGAATATTTTAAGATTTACTCTTCTTTTTCCAAATATTTTATGATAGATATTTTACTGCTGTTTTTTTTAGGAGAGGAAACTGAGTCTCAAAAGGTTTGTGAAACTACTCTAAGATCACAGAGATAGTAAGTGAGATAGTCCAAATATGAACCCTTGTTGGGCACACCAAAAAACACTCCCGTCCAAGCACAGTACTGTCATATAGAGTCAGCCAATACTGCCATGGTCAGATGGGAAGTTGGGGGTGGCTTCCAAGAGGAAGTGAGCTTTTGACCCTAGCAAGCCACTACGTTTTTGCAACTACAAAAATCTGGCTTCAATATTTTGGTATCCTTTGGAATTGAAACGATTTTAGTTGTTCAGCTGAGGTTATGTGTGCTTTGAGCACCCTCCACTCTGAATGGTTTCTTGTCCTGGTTCTTCCCATCATGCCCTGCACTTCCCTGCCACAGCTCATCCAAGGAAGATTGCAATTGCTTACTTTGCTTATTTAGTTGTCTGTCCTACCACTAGAGGGAAGAGAGAGATCTACTTACTCACTAATCTGCATTTGGAAAACATTTCTCATATCCTGTGCCAGCAAGAGACAGTTTGTCATCTTTTATACTAACTATCCTCCTATGGGAAATGACACTGAATGAAGTTCAGCCTCTTTAAAGTTGTGTTCCCTGAGCCCTGAGTCACAAGGATATTTGGCAGATCCTGATCAACTACTTTGAAAGAGCCAACTGATCCCAACTGCTCCATCCACCCCTGCAACTCTGTTCCTCCAACCTCAAACAGGGAATTCTCAAATCTTTGAGCAAATGACAGAATCATTATTATTGCCTCTCTTCTTTCCTTTCTCTGGTGCGAGTGGCACCACATATAAGTTAAATACAAAGAGAAGGCATTACATTTAATGACCTCCAATTAAATTTCTGCTGTCGCACTAGGTTTGTTCCAAGTAACCTCACTGGGTAATTAATATTTACTCATTTTATAAATGATTCTCTGTGGCAAGTTCAGAGATTTCAGGCTTAATCAAGGAAGAGACAGGACCGCAAAATGCGGCCACACAGGCTTCTGGGGCTGTTCTTAGACAAGGCTGCATGAAAGAAGTCCCTCCCAGCAAGAGACCTTCCAGAGACAATGGCGCAAAGCTACCATCCAGAGGAGGTAAGAGATGGGGCCACCGAAGGGAGAAGAGGAAATCAGAAGGAGCTTCCAGGTCTAGGTTATGGCTCGTCTCTCAGCAGCACACGAGGAATATTTAAGTTAAGAGCTCCTAAAAGAGGTAGCAGTTGGGGTCTAGCTACAAGTTTTGTCTTCTTTGTGCTTCGCAGAAGTTGGGCACAGTTTTGTGGGGTATGTAAAGTATGTATGCTTTAAATGGCTAAAAATATGTTTATTTGGACTATATTTTAAAAAGTGTACATGTAAGAATTTGAGTTTTGTGTCAGCAGGCTTTAGCCTAATGGTCCTCCCCTGCTGTGAAGAATGAAACAACACAGGGACCATTTCAGGTGAATGCACAGGGGCTGTCTTTGGCCCATTTATATAACAGACTCAAAGTGGCTTTTCCAAGATGATACAGCAAGGGAAAGGTAAAAATGGAATGCGGACCCAGATCGACGTTTATCATCCCATCAGACAAGTGATATCTATGCCATGCCTTACAATAGTACATTTTCCTGGCATACCAATTTTGCATTTTCAAGTATTAAAGGGAAAACTTTATCTCCAAAGTGTCATAAAGGAAGACTGTAAAACAAATTTTCAAAGAGTAGTCACTTACCTTGTCTCTGAAATGTCCTTGTTAGAACACGGGATTGGTGACAGGATCTGGGAAAGAGAAAAAGAGAGAGAGAAGCTAAGGAGGGACGATGGTACGAAAGAAGGGAAGGAGGGAAAAAGGGAGAGAAAGAAGAGAGAGATGAAGGGAGGGAAGGAGGAAGGAAGGGATAGAGGAAAAAAAAAGTGACACCAATTTAGCTTAGCAATCCAAAACAGTGTGCCATTTGAAATCAGAGATGTATTCAGAAGTGATTTTTTAAAATGTTTTAACAACTCATTCCATAAAATGTATATCTAATTTGTCTTAACTGCACTTTCAGTTTTCCCCTTTCTTTTGTATTTACCTTTAACTTGGCCTCCATTTGAGTATGAGGATAAAAGCAAAGAAAACCTGTTGTCCTTCTACCCCAGAACAATGGGAGGAATATGAAATTCATCTCACTAGTAACTTACAAAGGGAGAGGGCAAGCACTTGGCTCTGCTAAGTGGAGCTGGATTCTTAAAATACAGGTTGCCATAAACTGTTGAATTTGACCTACTAGAGATCATTGTGCTTGGACCTCTCATCCCCTACTTTCTTCTTTTCAAGCAAAGTTCCCTCCCACACAAGCATCATTTGAATGCAAGAATGCTCACCTCTCACAGCATGTGAACTGTTCAGAGAACAACAAAATTTGTCACTCATGGTTATCTACCTGCTTGAGGGTATAAATATACAAAGGAGAGCTTGAAAAAACTAATTGGAATTGGAATCAATAGAAAAGGTGTGTCCGTTACCTCTACTCCCCACTGTACAACTTCTAATAGATGCCATTCCTTCTCTGAGCTTGTTTTTCCATTGTAAATATTCTAAGGAGAAGAAATTCATTATCATTTAAGTACTTACAGTGTTCCAAGAATGTAAAATACATCATCACGTTTAATCCTCACAACAACCTTTGTGGATGGTTGGGGAGATCAGAAAGGAAAAGCCTTGTGTCCAAGGCTGCACTGCAAGTAAGTGACAAAAATCTGTCTTTAAATGTGTGTCCAGCTGACTAGTTCTTTTATGTGGGATGCTGCCATGGCATGGCCTGATGAGCAGTGTATATGTCCTTGCCCAGGATCTGAACCAACGAATGCCAGGTTGCCGAAGCAGAGCACGTGAACCCAACCACTTGGCCAGGGGACCGGCCCCCGTTTTATTACATTTTTAATTGGTTGTTTCATCTGTAGAGAAATGCACTTGATTCTTGTGTATTGATTTTATATCCAGTAACTCTACTACATTCCAGATTTTCCAAATTCCAAAATAGCCTCATCATTTTCTCATAGATAATTACATTATCTGAAAATAATGGCAGTTTTAATTCTTCTGATCCAGTCCTGATGTCTCTTGTCTCTGTTTCTTGACTTATTACACTACCTAGGATTTCAAGTACAATATTGGATAGATATATTCATAGCTTAAAAAAAATCATTATTTTTTTCTCAACTTTAAAAGTAATACTTACATTTACTATTAAATCTTATGCTTGCTTTTTTGTTTTTTAAGGTATCCCTTGTCAGGTACGGAAAGTCCTTTCTATTTTTAATTTGCTAAAAGATTTTATATCTTTTAGTTCATGAATATATAGTGAATTGAATCTAACACTTTGTTTTACACTGAAGTTATACTGATTAATGTTTTGACGTTAAGCCGATTTTGCATTCCTGAAATAAACCCAAATTTGTCATGAGTTTTTTTTTCTATTTTCACATCAGTTTTTATTAACAAGATTGGCTTTTCTTGTTTCACTATTAAACATATATTAACTTCATAAAACTGTTAAAAGAGTATTCTTTTTGTGTTCCCTGAAAGAGTTTGTTAGTTTGAATGAATCTATTCCTTGACTATTTGATAAAATACGTCCATTCAAATCACCAGACCTGATGTTTTCTGGGGATGAAGTTAAATACTGGCTCAGTTAACTTCTTTCATTTAACTCTTTGTCTTAAAATAATTTCAAATATACAGAAAAATTATGAAAATAGTACACTAACTTCCTGTATACCCTTCACCTAGATTTACCAGATCTTAACATTTTACCAGATTTGCTTTATCATTTTCTCTCTTTCTCTTTCTCTATCCAACCATCTTTCTACATACATTATTTATTTAGTTGCTGGCTTTATGTCCTTTTACCCAGAAATAATTCAGTATGTTTCTCAAAAACAAAGACATTCTCTTATATTAACACAGTACAATTTTCAAAATCAGAAAACTTGACATTGTTACAAATTGGTTAATGATTAGAGGAATACTTAAGTTTTATGTTTCTTCCTGAGTTGGTTTTAGAAATACATTTATTTTACTTCAGTCTTTGCATTTATCAGCATAAAGCCATCTATGATATCTAGCTTTTTCCCCAGTAATATCTGATACTTCTATTGTACTATGCTCTTTATCATTCTTATGATTGTGTATTTATGCCTTACTTCTTTTATTACTAGTTAATTATTATAGAGTTTCATTCATTTATTAGTGTTTTCAGAGAACAAAGATTTTCTCTCCCAACGTTGATGCCATTTTTGTGCAGAATATTATTTGAATTTTGTTTTTTTCCCAAGGCCAATATTTAGGCATTATTGCTTTTGTTTTATGAATGCTTATTTTTACTTATCCATATATTTATTAATTTCTTTTCTCACCATTCCCTCTTGCAATTCTGACCTTCCCTCTGGGATCTCTTTCCCTCTCTTGAAGTACAGCTATTAAAATGTCGTTGATGAAAGACTGGTGGTAAATCTTCTCAGTTATTGTTCATTTAAAAGTGTCTTTATTTCACCTATGTTTAAGAAAAATCTTTTGCTCAGGATAGAATTTGAAGTTGACTCTTAAATTCCTTGATGTTTTGGCTGTCCATTGTCATGTCCATTAACTTCTAACCTCCAATGTTGCTGCTAAGAAGCTAGTTATTATACTGTCACTTTCTTGAGGTGATATTTAAAGTCTTCTCATTTTAGTCAGGGTTCTAAAGTCTCACTAGAGTGTTTTCGAGGGAGAATTTATTCTTATTTATCTTCTTTGAGTTTATCAGGCTTTGGGATCTTAAATTTATGTTTTCAACAATTCTTGAATATCTTCAGCCATTGTCTCACTGAAAATTGTCTTCTTTCTATTATCTGCTTCTGATGCTGATTAGATTATTCTAGATCTTTCCACTTTGTTCTCTTTTTCACATCTTTCTTTTCTTTGTCTTCCTATGTTGAATACTGAAATTGTTTTTACACATTTTCTTCCAGTTCATAAACTCTTTCTTTAGCTTTTACTAAATCTTTTGCTCAGCATGTCTATTTTGCTTATAAACTTTAGTTACTGTAGTTTTTGATTACTAAAAGTTCTGTTTAAGTGTTTTTAGGGTCTGCTTTGCTATGTTTATAGTCTCTCACCCCTTACTTAAATTTTCAAGACTCTTCTTTATTTCTTCTTTAATAAAACATGTTTTTAAATTCTGTATCTCATAGTTCTGAAACCTGAAATCTTCGCAGTTCTGCTTATCCTGTTTGCTATTTCCGCTGTTTCTCATGTGCTTTGTCGTAATGGCGTTTGTTTGTTTTTCTTTAATTTTTTTGATAGGTGTTTGTGTGTATGAGAGAGAAGCAGAAGAAGCGGGAGAGAGGGAGGGGGGAAAGGACGGACTGACAGGGAGAGGGAGAGAGAGGTGAAAGCACGGCGGAGTGTCTCTGTTCTTTGGATCTTTGGCTTCTTTGAGACTCCGCACTGCTTTACCGCGATTTTGGATTTGTTTAAGTCAGCTATCTAGGGAACATCAACGACAGATTCTTTTGAATGAAAAGATTGAGGATTTCACATGACACAGGCCTGGTATCCGGACCAGAAACTCATGTGAAGGGAGGTACACGATTATGAATGATTAGAGAGGATTTTTTCCTGCCCAAGGTCGAGACAGGCATCCCCTTCAGCATCAGACTTGTTTAACATCCATCCTTCCGCTGAGGGTTTAGGCCTTGGGGTCTCTTCTTTATGAAGGTCTCCTATTAGAGTTCCCGCTTGGGCAGGCCTTGGGCTTTATTTCCTGTCTCTCTGGCAGGCATCAAACTGCAAGTTCAAGGTCACCAGCATACTTCAGACATGCTCAGGGAAGAGTTGACCCCGTCACTCCCTCACCCTCAGGGTTCCCACCTTCACCTGGTTTGAGGTCTCTGGGAATTATTTAACTCATGAAGCTCAGCATCTTTCTCTCCAGTTCAACCAGTACAGCTCCTTTTTAAATCCTTCTTTAAAAAACAAAATTCCTAAGAAGTTTTACATTGCAATAATCTGTTAAGAAGAAAATGAAACGGGAAGAAAGCTAGGAAGGAAAGAAGATAACACTCAATTAGATCATAATAGGTATACACATTTACATTCTGAATTTTAAAATTAACAAAATAATGCAAATATTTTCATCATTAAACAATATCTTATCAGCATCCTTGTCAATCACTAGATAATCTTCTACCCTAGGACAGACATTGTGTTTGGCCATTTAATTGTCCAGTATTTGAGTTGTTTCTGCTCTCTCAACATTGTAAATGTTGCAATGATCATATTTCTTTCCAGAAAACACACATTTCTAATTATTAAGAATAGATGACTAATACTGTATTAAAAACTTTTGCTATTTTGTAATTATGTGTAGAGTCTGCTTTGTTACTGGTACGCATCAAATACATTTATTCAGTGGAAGAGTATTAAAAATTAAGCCCTGTGGATTAATTGACCAACAAATTGATAAGTAATTACATACATACATACATATACATATATATATTAATATATATGTTATTACACACAATATTTGATCAATAGCATAATGGCGTCACTGGGGGGATGTGAGTGCACAGCTGTGAGTGAGCATGTTTGGGTAGATGTGTTTGAACATATGTGGGAGTGAAAGGAGGTGTGAGTGACTGTGCATGTGTGTCCATATGTGTGCCCAAACAAGAAAAAGAATGCTCAAGCAAGTGTTTTCCAAAGCTGGAGCCATCGACTCGCTTGGAGGAGTTTTTGTATAACCAACTGTGAAAAGTGCATATTATTTTCTCTTCTAGATGTGAGGAAATGAGCAATCACTTGGGAAGTTTTTTTAAACTACAGCTTCTCTCTAAGCCCTATTTCCAGAAATTCTGATTGTGTACAACTGGTTTGAGCCTTGGAAAAACATTTTCAGGAACTCTCAGGTGATTCAGAGGCTCCATTAGGTTTGTGAGACACTGAATTATTTCAGATATCTCTTGATATTGATCAAGATGCACTCAGAAGCTAGTGAGTGATGGATTCTGGATTGGAACTCAGTCTCCTGCCTTCTGGAAGAGTATTGAAAACCAAATCATATCCAAACCGTAGAATTTATTCTTTGTATAGTCAATCTAATCACTGCTTGTTAGACAGAAAATATGTGTTTTGAACAGTGTCTCGCTTCATTGACAAAGAATTGCAGAAAAAAGCTTGCCAGATTTCGCAAATATTGTGCAATAATAAAAAATATATATGACAGGGGACTTAATTCCCTGGCCTCCTGAACACATGCCCTCCATCCTCCACCCCAGAGAAAAAGTGATTTCCATTTAAAAGGTGTTTTGACATTGATTAGTTGAGACTAAAGTCCCACATAACTCAACTGCTTGAAAATAAACTCAAAGCTAATGGCTCTTCCTGGATTCAGCCAAACAACTGGTGAGCAGCATCTTAAGAAACACCTGTCTTTTCATATGTATGAACAGTTTTTATTGTAAATCCTATAGGATTCTTGAGATTCATTATGAAAGAAAATCTGTACGATCATTTTAAAAACCATCTGCTTTGGGTTTAGGATCATCACCTAGCTGGGTTTCCTGGAGCACTGTGTCCAAAAGGAAATAACAAACACGCTGTGAAAATTCATACACTGCTGTTTTTTTGTTCCCCTGATTAATAATGTAGATGCCTTTCTTTTCCCTCGATTGAAATGTGGTTCAGAAAGAGCTGAAGTTTTTTCACTCCATTTGGATGATTTTTGTCTCTTTGAAGTAGAGCTACCTGGAGCTAGGAACAATTTTTGGAGATCTAAAGCTTGGCTATCAACGGTAGGAAATTTATTTTTATCAGCTCGTTTTCCCCCCATTTGATATATTATTGAGCTCTTCAAAATATCAGTTGAATACTGTGCAAAGGAATATTTGTCAAGCTGTCAGCACCTTGTGATTAATAGGAATGTGGTTCAGAAACAAAAAAAAAACCCAGGAAACACAGTTGATACTATTTGAGTTTTGAAACCACAGGGACATCAAAGTCTTTCTTGATGTTGCTGCAGAATGTTACGAAAGCAATTACATTTTACACTTTCTCTCCTAAGAGTGCCATCACATGGAAAACTTTGCAACTTTGTAAGATATGAAGACGCCCCTGGAGAGGCTGATCATTCAAAACTCAGAAAGCAATATCATGATAGAGTTGAAGTGACCTCTTTGTCTATGTAAAAAAGTGCCAGATGAAGCAAACCAGGAAAAATCTATTTTTCCACTACATTCTACTTAAGATGTTGTTTCCAACTGATATGTCAATACTACAAACTCACCATCCTCCTGCTGAATGCCTGAAAGCATTGAAACACCATTTTTCAGGCAAGAACAGAGGCACAGAATTTTCCTGCTGCTCACATGTATACACACATGCCCCTCCTTTCCTCTGCCTTCTCTTATCCTTTTTCCCTTTTTGAACCAACACCCCTTATTCCTCCAAGATGTAAGCTCAAACCTGGAATGCTGAAATAAGGGTGTATCCTTACTGTAATCATAAGCCTGAGATTTGGATGGGAAGTTAAAAGAAAAAACTCCTGGTCTCCACTTCTTAATAACTGTGTGATCTTAGGTAAGTTGACCATTTATTCTGAGTCTCAGTTTCCTAGTGAGGACATTGGGTCTGTAACATAGTCCTAGAGCCCAAATGAGCCCAAAAGTGCATCACAAACATTGGTTCTATATATCATAGAACACTTACTCTAAGAACCAAAATTTTCATGCTGCATTTTATCTCTTGTGTATTACTGTTCTCTCTGAAACAAGATTTTTAAGCTCCTCCAGGCAAGAGACCAAGTTTATACTTTTCTGATATTTTATTACAGCTCGGTTTTGAGCTAGGAAAATACTAGTGGTCCGTTAGCATTCACTTCCTATTGGGTTCACTTAATTAATTCAATAGCTGGAATAGAAACACCCAATTTTCTTGACTTGGCTTCTCTTGTTGCATTTCAGTTTGGTTTCTAACAGTGACCATACATACCCCTGCCAAAACAAAAAAAGTAATGCCAATCAAGCAAGGCCAGACATGGAGATCTTCTGCTGTACTTCTGCTCTATGGAATAATAAATACTAAAATGATTGCAACTTCAGTCATGATGTTGAGAACAGAGGCAATCGTTGCACTTAGAGAGGAATGCTGGCAGGGAAGACTGGCCTTGCATTGACAAGGACTGGGGCTCTTACCAAACCTCATCACTTCTTAGCTCTGTAATTTGGCAAGTAATTTACCTTTGTCTGAGCCTGAATTATACCTTTTCAAAATAGTATTAATAATTTATGTTCTGCTTATCCCATAGATGTCTTAAGAAGTAAATACTTGTCAAATGCTGAAAGAATAAACGGATAAATGAGTGAGAAATTAATTCTTTGAGATTGGATGTGCATTTATGGAGGATTAGTTGCTAGCTCCTTGAAAGAAGGCATTTTTCTTCAACAACTTATTGTAAATTAGGAAAGTTCAGATCCTAGGCTGTTTTAGATCAAGCCCAGATGTAGAATCTATATTTCTTCTTTTTCAAATAAGAACAATGGGAATAAGATAGCTTTTCTTCTCCTACATTCTTGATATGATATTGAGAAGTACTATCTTTTAGGAGAAAGAGCCCTGGATGTAGAATTAGAAATCTGAGTGAGAATTTCAGTCCTGCCATCTGTACTTATACCTTGGGCCAGCCTTTGTCTTTTCTGAGAGCCCTTATCAGCCAAAGGGATGATGCTTTTTCTGTCTCTCCCATAGTTATACAGTGGAATCAAAAGGAAAGAAATAATGCCACAATTACTCTCATATCCCCTTGACTCCCGACCTATGCCTGCAGGATTTGGGGCAATTTCAGAGAGATGTGCACAATAGGAAACTTGGTTACATCGAATTAGTTTAAAAGGAAACCCAAAGAAAGTGGCAATATACTCTATGGTTTGCCTCTGACATTTGTGCCAACAGACTTCACTAGGACTCCTGTCCAATCACCTCTGAATGGACATTGAGGGGAGGGGACATCATTAAATCTGATAAGTCTAATTCCCAGTCAGATGGAATCCCTTCTGGGTTGCTCCATTGACGAACGATAGTCCCCACAAAACCACATCTGGGAGAAACACGTTTTCATGAGAACATTAGTTTGATAGTTCAACAGAGACTCCCGGGAGACACAGATGTCTAAACAGAAGAGTCTTACAGGAACATGTGGGCAGACTAAGATTTGCAGATCAGAGACAAAATATAATAGACAGTCCTGGGGCAATGGATTACTCATTTCACAAAAATCAGAATAAGGGTTAGCTCTGGGGAAAGAGAGAAGAATAAAACTGGAGATGAGCTTCAAAGTCTTCTAAGGAACTAGCCTAATCTATTTCTTAACCTAAATTTTGATTACATAGCTGTTCACTTTATGATTATTTGTAATCTGTCCATCCATGGACTATATCTTTTCAAATGTACACTTTACAGTAAATTTATTTCTGACTTAAAAGGATAAGAGGTGAAATACTGTGAATCCAGGATCTTAAGTAGGATGAATGGGAAAGAATTATCTAACTAAAACTACAAATTGACGTTAGAATAAAATATCCCACGCTGTACACTGGTTGAGTGGTGTTTGTGGCTGCCTAACCGTTCAACACAGTCTGCCTCCAAGTGGATTTAATTTATTGTCATATTTATGTTAACAGAAACAGGCAAATAGAACACAAAAGGGTCAATTTAGTAACTATTTATTAACTTGGACTAAATAACAACTTCTAATAAATTTATTTCAGTAAATAACAGTCAAAGTGGGAACACGGCACATTATGAAAGGTGTTCTGTTTTACCACAGAGACATTCTTTGACGTTTAGGGTTCGCTCACATCCAGGATTCAGAGGCTATTTCTGAGTTTAGTGCTGAGAGTATGTGAGAATGTCTCACTGTCTTTATCCGGTGAGAGATTGACAGTGCGGATGGGCAATGGCCAGACCATATATAACAATAGAACTGGGACCCACAAATTCTGCAGCAAGCGGCCCTGGCAGCCAAACCACAGCTTCTGCAGCAATTGGCCCCAAAAGGTCAGGACTGGGACAGTGACTGCCAGCTTCACTCATTTTTGCCCCCACGTCCGACTCAGGACCAACCACAGAAAGGCAAATCTGCCACCCCAACCAGCCCCTTAGATGCTTAGCTTCGTGTCAGCCTGCCAAATGGCTTCCCAATTTTCGATGAGGGCGCACCTGGAGCTTTCTCTTTTTCTCCTGTAAAGCTTTCCCACTCCTCTAACTGCCTTTGCATCTCTGCCAAACCCAAGTGATGGTGGCTGATGCCCTTGCTATGGCAAAGGCTAAATAAATAGTCTCTGTTTATGCTCATTTGGGTCATCTTCATTTATTCCTCCACCAGTCATTGTCTCCACCTAATCCTCATTAACAAAGAAATGAAAAACCACCAGTTACATTTTAAAGCCTCTCCTCCTCGCCCCCACTTCGTTCACTTTCATTCATTTTTGCAAAAAGTAACAATGATAGAAAAAATATGTGTAATTACATTATGTTCATTCATTTTAATCTCAAGCAAGCATTAGCCAAGATTATTATAAATACGGTGTGGCAACAGGGAAAGTAATATGGAGTTAGGTAAAATAAACAAGTTTAAAAAACCTGAATGAGTAAATGAATATACACACAAAACACACACACACCCCCCACAATATAAATGGACCAATTCAAAAAAGAAACATGGAAAAATGAGAAAGGGTAGGTTTGCTTTGTGATTGGACCGTGGATGACATTTTAGGTTTTTTATTCTTGTTACAATATTCTTTGTGAAATTACTTTTAAAAATGAAGGAGCAGCCCTTGCTATAGGAATTCAACAGGCCTTCCAGGTCTGTCCTCTGGCAGAAGCTTTTGCATCTACTTATCTCACCTAATTGTCACTTCTAAACAACCCTCTGAACATAACTTTGTACATTATGAAGTGCCATACAAATGTGAAACACGATGCTTATTCCACAAGAGTATTTTAATACCAAGCACCCTGGATTCGTATACCTAAAATGTGCACCAGCTAAGGTGCCCTGATTTGGGAAATTCAAGGCTTTCTTGCTTGTCATAGTGCAGCTGAGCGGGACCACTGATGCTGCCACTTCTGCTGCTGCTGATGGTCCAGAAGGGAGCAATGAAGCTAGGCTGAGCTGGGGCTACTCATGCTCTGATGGAAGTAAATTACACTGAGACGGACAATGCAAATGATTAGGAAACCATGTAAAATGTCTATAAAATACAATATATTCAGTCAGTACCATTAAATATTAAGGTAATGGAAAGAACTAGAAGTCAGGGAAGGAGCCCCAGAATGCTTGTGCAGCCCTGGAACTAACAAGGCATGGGTCATCTTGGATGATTCCTCTGCTTTGGGGTTCCCTGTTTTCCACTAGAAAAGAGAGGATTCAAGATGCAACAATTGCAGGAGGTCCCTTCAGCTGTGGCGTTCTATTCCACTGTAACTCTAGACATTGCACCAGACTGCATATTATTTCTATCTGGCCATGTAGAACACACCATTAATCCTCAACTGCACAGCTATATTGGTAGGAGAGAATCATCAGATCAGAAAAAAAAATCTAAGAATGTTAGGAGCTAGGAAAGAATAAAAGCTAATTTGTCTGTTACAGTTCATTTCACATGTAGAGGGAGTTAAGATGGGAAAAGTATATCTCAGAAGGTAATTACATTTTGTCTGCAATCAATAGAACACACTGGGGAGAGAAAAGCTACTTGTATTACACTTAGAATTAGGGGCTTCACATTGTAGCTTGAATTATCCTCGGTCACAGCAGATGGAGCGACACTGATGAAGCCTTAGCTTATTCCAGAGTTTCCAACTCAAGCTCTGTCCTCTCTCCGAATCTCAACAGCCAGATAGCCAAAAGCATCAGGTTGCAATCACAATTTAGGTCACGCTCAGGCATCATGATCAGTCGTGAAATGTGGTAGGAGTCATCTGTCACCTTTAATATTTAATTAACTGATAATATCAAACAATTAACTAGTAATATATAAATCAGTGAGGTTGTTGTTAATAACGCCAACTGCTTGTATTATGAAATGCTTCTTGAGGAGCGTGTGATGGAACTGGATCTAGTGGACTAATAGCTTTGTTTAACATGCAATAAGCCCACAGGAGTGCCACATGTATGAATGCTCTCACGTGTCACAGTGAGAAGAGCATGTTGATCACTGGGCTGATTGACAAGCACTTCCACTACCGCAAGTTCAAAATAGGTTATATGTAGTCACCAGACTTGCTCCTCTACTGTGGTCCTCATGGCAGTAACAGTATCCCATTGCCATTTTTGAGATACCCAGAATCATCTTTAATTTCTCCACTGCATAGGTCAGCACTCTTTTGATTGTAGAGAATGGAAACATGGTTCAAAAAAGCTTTCGATAAGAGGGAATATAGTGATCTGTGTAACCTGAATTATACCTTCTGACTTAGCTGGATCTGAGGATTCTAACAACATCATCAGGTGTTTTCTTCTCTTTCCCCTCTCTTGGCTGGGAATTTTTCTCAACTAACTTCATTCTCTGGCTGCTGCTCTCCATTTGGAAAATATGGCAAGTGGAAGCTCTGGGGTTAAGTCATTCTTATATTTCCCATAAGAAAAAGAAGATCACCTTTCAAGTAGTTCCAGAAATCCTATGATTGTCTCCACTAGCTGTGCCTGGGTCAGCTGCCTACCGTTCAACCCCAACAAGATGAGATGGTCTGGTTGGCCAGATTGGATTCTATTCCTCCCCCAATTTGTTCATGTGGTTGAATGCCTTCCTAGTGCATGAGAGAAAGATGCTGATCAACAGGAAAGTGACAGATATCAGGTACATTCATGTTTCTTTCACCTGGTAGCCAAAGGACTGGCAAGTCATATGGATTTTACATCTTAAATACCTCTTGATCATTTCCTCCTTCAAATTCCACTGTGATTGCCTGAGTGGAAGCTCCTCTCATCTCTCATCTGGTCAGTTACCATAGCTTGTTAACTAGTCCCCTGTATTTTTTCAACATCTCCTCTGTAACCCCCAAGCTTCTCTTGACAAGTCCCTACCAATTCGTTTACATGTGCAACATCCTTGAGGCATACTAATCTATTAATGGTTCATCAAGCTAATCAGTCCTTCACATCTCATATCTTTGCACAGACTGTTTAGAACCTTTCCTCTTTGTTCACATGTGAAAACAACTGCTTATATGTCAACAAAGATGAATGCAAGACTATCTCCCATCCCGCATGCTTTTCTAACACCTTGCAACTCTGACATCAAGAAAGAAGCCTCTGTTTGAATCTGGGTTAGCTTGTGACTCATTTATCACTAACAGAATGGACAGAAGAGATGCTGTGAAACTTCTGAGTCTAGATAACAAAATGTAGTGCAGCTTCTGCCTTGTTAGCTAAGACACTTGGCTTTGGGGCCTCGAACTGCCATTGTAAGAAATTGGACTACCCTGAGGCTGCCATGCTGTGAGGAAGCCCAAGCTACATAGAAAGGCCAAGTGTAGGTGTCCTAGCTGTCAGCTCACATCAACTGCCAGCCCTGTGAGGGAAGATGCCTCCAGATGATTCCAGGCTCCAGCCATCAAGTTTCACCAGTCATTACATCTTCCCAGCTGAGGCCTCATCGGGGAACAGAGACAAATCTTCCCCCATAAGATGACCAAATTCCTGACCCACAGAATCTGTAAACATAAGAAAATGCTTCTTTTACTCTACTGAGTTTTGAGGTGGTTTGTTATGGATCAACAACTTCTGGAGTCCCATCCTTGGCATCCTCTTCCTCATCCCCATGCTCAGAAAGTTGTTAATTTATTTTCTACTCAAACTTCCATGTAATTAATCCATGAGTTTTGCTTATCTATAAATGTTTCAATGTCCTGTGCTCTGCTGTGGACTCCATGAGGACAGAGATCACATCTCCCTCTCGTCTGCTGTCCTAACAGCTAGCACATAGAAGACAAGTGCTCATTTGTGCAGGAATGAGTGAATAATGTGCCAAGTGAGACTTCTATAACATGGTGAGAAAATAGTATTTAGGCATATGAGAAGAGATGAAATATGAATATCTTGGGAAAATGTCAATAGCATCAAAAACATATTGAAAGCAGGATATTAAACATAAGCCTAGTGTAATGGGGTTGGACCCTAGAGACTCGAATTATTGATTGGGAAAATACCTGGCCTCAGAAACTAGAGAAGCACGTATGGAAGGAAGGCGGGGCCTCAGTATAAGAGAACTAGAACAGAACTGAGGTTCAACATGGAAGCTTTGCATCCAGGGAGGAAAATTGAGAACAGGATCATCATTGGTAGCAGTAAAGCTGGCTCACAGTTGAGAAAGGAATTTCTTTCTTTCTTTCTTTCTTTTTTTTTGAGGAAGATTAGCCCTGAGCTAACTACTGCCAATCCTCCTCTTTGCTGAGGAAGACTGGCCCTGAGCTAACATCCATGACCATCTTCCTCAACTTTATACGTGGGACGCCTACCGCAGTATGGCTTGCCAAGCAGTGCCATGTCCACACCCGGCATCCAAACCGGCGAATCCCGGGCTGCAGAGAGGTGGAACGTGCAAACTTAACTGCTGCACTACCAGGCCGGCCCCGAGAAAAGAATTTCTTATCCTAAAGCTCCATGGATGCCTCCATTCATCCTGGAACTTGGGCTCAGGCTAAACCCATGCATAACAGTCCATTGGTCCAGTGGGGCTCAGAGAAGAAACAGAGGACAGAAAACAAGGCAGGTGAGCTTATCATGTTCACCTTTATCACTGTGATTAACAGAATCAAAGGAATTTGATTCTCCAAAGAATTCGGCCCATTTTTCTTCTCCACTTTATCTCCTCACTGGCCCATGGTCCTGGGAAATGATAAAGTTTCTTTTTACAACTGTGCTTTCTTTAGCTGTTTTATTTCTCCCAGGAACAGAGATGTAATATGACATCTAAGAAAAGGTTACAAGAGGAATAGGATATGGAGGGTGGGATGGCTGTTCCCTGTATTATCCTGAGCTGCCCTTGGCTTTACAGGGATCCAGTCCAAGATCCAAAGGTGAAGGCAAGTCCAAGATGAAAGGCAAAATCTGTGATTCCGTTAACAGAGAGGATCGATGTCCATTGAGCAGGTGAGTTTCCTTGTATTTGGTCCCCTGACATTAATTCTTGAAATCTTGAAAGTGGGTTTGTTGGACCATATTTGACTGCCTGGTGATTGTTCAGTGTAAATGGTATGTTCATCAGTGACACAGATCTCTGCCCATCTATTAAACCTCTCTTTCCTGTGGCTAAAGAAAACAACTCAGATCACCCCCAAATGAATACGCTTCTCTTATCCCACCTTCCACTGCTCCCTTCTCATTAAACAGCACACTTTTCATTTGTCTCCTTTGCAATGTTTTCCATCCTCCTTTCTTGTTGCTTGTACTCTTCTTCCTGACTTGCACCTCACTAACCATTTCTCATCACTCAGTATTCACAGGACACTTCTTCCAGAAAATCTTTTCAAACTGGGTTAGGAGGCATCTTAATCCAAGTCTATTAACGCACTTGACAGTTCATTAAGGTTAAGTGTTAATTTCCCTGTTCTAGCAACTTCCCATTGAGCTACTCAGGGAAGCTGGGACTGAATATTGCTTGTTATGTGCATCTATGATGTGCTAGATGTGCTGGAGTTCACGTTAATATTCATTCAGCTGAGAAAACTACCAACTTCTTCCTTTCAAGTGTAATATCCCATTTAATGCCTCATAATCATCCTGTAAGATAGATTATAGGAGCCATAGAAGCTCAGAGGACTTATGTGATCAGCTAAAACCTGTGATTCCTTGAGCTAAGCACTATGTAAGCATTGTATTATTTGGCTGTCATTTGGGACAACCAAATTTATACCCATTGTACAGAGAAGAAAACCAATTCTTAGAACAATTCAAGAAAACACTCAAGGATAGGGCTCTAGGGTGTCTAAGTTAGGATTTTCATAAAGATTTGTCTGTTTCCAGAAGCTACATTCAAAACTAGTAAGCTCTTCAAATTTGACTGAAATTTAAGTATTACATTTTAATTCCATATATTTTTTAAATTATGCTTTTATTGTTTTCTACACACTTTTACATTCATTATCCCAGCGGATTCTTGCCTCAGTTCTTGAGCTGGGCAGTTCAAGAAAAAACTAAGACACAAGAGGGCCATTCAGTGACTAAGAGGCAGAAACAGACCAGGAACTGGGTTTTCTGCCTCATCTCAAGACTCATTCACTTGACAGCATCATTTTAATCCAAAGCTTTATCACTTAAGTACCCTGGCGGTCTCGCCAAATGAATGCTTCTTCATCCTCTAACAAATTCCTTCTGTATCTTCTCTCTTTTACTACATTTAGAAAGAATATCTCCTTTTAATTCCCGTTTTCCACTGCATTAAGGATGAGAAGTAGCTTTACTGTGAAAAGAAACAATAGTTGCTTCTGCACAGCAAAGGAAACCATCAACAAAATGAAAAAGCAAGCTACTGAATGGAAGAAAATATTTCCAAATCATATATCTGATAAGGGGTTAATATCCAAAATATATAAAGAACTCATACAACTCAATAGCAAGAAAACAATCAACTTTAAAAATGGGAAGAAGGTCTAAATAAACATTTTCCAGAGAAGATATACAAATGGGGACAGATACGTGAAAAGACGCTCAGTATCACTAATTATCAGGAAACGCGAATCAAAACACAATGCTATCTCTCCTCAAACCTGTTAGAATTATTACATTGTTATTTATGTTATTATTATATATAATAATAAATATATTATTATTTATTATATTGTTATTTATTATCAAAAAGACAATAAATAATAAGCGTTGGTGAGAATGTGGAGAAAAACGGAACTCTTCTGCACTTTTGGTAGGAATGTAAATTGGTGCAGCTACTATAGAAAATACTATGGAGGTGACTCAAAAAATTAAAACTAGAACTACCATATGATCCAGCAATTCCACTTCTGAGTTTTTATTCAAAGCAAATGAAAATACTCAAAAAAATATACGCACCCCGTGTTCACTGTAGCATTATTTCTAATAGCCAAGACGTGGACACAACCCAAGTGTACGTTGATGGATGAATGGATAAAGAAAATTTAATCTATGTATATACATATGTATATCCCATTCCTTACATATATAACGGAATATCATTCAGACATAAAAAAGAATAAAATTTTGCCATTTGTGATAATATGGATGGACCTCCGGGGCGTTATGCTGAGTGAAATGTCAGACAGAGAAAGATAAATACCATATGATCTCACTTATATGTGAAATCTAAAAAATAAAATGAAATAACTAAAAGCCAAACTTATAGACACAGAGAACAGATTGGTGGTTGCCAGAGGTGTTTGTAGGGGGTCTGGGAAGAAATGGGTGAAGAGGGCCAAAATGTGCAAACTTTCAGTCACAAAATAAACAAGTCCTGGATGTCATGTACAGCATGAGGACTATAGTCAATAATGCTGTGTTGCACATTTGTAAGTTACTGATAGAGTAGATCTTAACAGTTCTCATCAAAGAAAAGTATTTTCTAACTGTGTAAGGTAACAGATGTTAACTAGAGTTTTTGTGGTGATGATTTGGCAACCTATACAAATATTGAATCATTATGCTGCACACTTGAATCTAACACAATGTTGAATGTCAATTATACTTCAATTTTAAGAAAGATTTTAAAAATTTGAAAAAAGGAAAGACACAATAGTTGCCCTGAAGTGTGAACGGCAGGCTGAAAAAATTTCAGACTTTGGCACAATAGCCACCTCTTTCTATACACTCACAGGGGTTGGATAACACGGTAACGGAGGGCACAGGGGTTAAGAGACCTAAATACACCCTTGTTGAAGCTGTGAGCACAGCAAGGGTCCCTTGAATCACCTTCTAAATGGAAAGGTAATAGATATTTGATTGACCTCCTAAATCGTAGACATCAAGACATAGAATGATGGTGTATGCGTACAGTTTATATGTTTAAAAATTACATCCGAACGTCTGAAATGGTGTCTTTAATAATCATAAAATGCAGAACAAAATTAAAGTACCCTGATTATATATTAGTTTTTCAAAAAGTGATTATATATACATATTTTAAATGTATATTGGATTATAAATATGTGGTAGATCTGTATTTTTTCAGCATTGAAAATGTTGAAATCAGACAGTGCTTTCATAAAGAAAGACAGCTAGAATCATTTTCCATAAATCAGAAGGAAACCCACACCTTTAAAGATCCTGGTTATATTTTAAGACCCAGAACACAGAGCGTTGGAGGTACTTCTGTTCCCCAAGATAGTATAGAGAGAAAAAAATTATGTATTTAGCAAAGCTATGGGCCGAGGCATATTTTTTAAAAGATGATCTCATTTGGGTCTTACTAACATTCTATGAGATAGTATTATCCCATTTTATGGATCAGAAAGTTAAAGCACAGAAAAGTTAAACACACATTATGGTCACACAGCCAGCGAGAAAATCAGATCTACTTGTCACAACTGGTTTATACTCTGTGTGATAGTCATTTGACTTTTTTAAACTAGGAATATGGATTTAAAACAAACATGCTCTATTTGTAAAAAATCAGCTATATTTAAAATAAAATCACACAAAATCGAAGGCCAAACAGTGTATGTTTATTTATTATTCACGCACAGCGACTCTATCACTTCTGAAGAAGGGGGTGAGGGGTGTTGTACCGTGTCAAACCTACCCTCCCATCTTAATGGGAGGCTCCCAAGGAACATTTATGAAATCTCTGGGACACATAGAACACAACTGGAAACCCACTAATATGATCCAAGAGTCCCATTTGTTTTCTTTTCAGGGAGCAAGGATCGACTATCCAGAAACCCTAAGTCTCTTGTCCCAGGTCATGCAGTTTGATCAACAACCTCAGAGCCTACTGAAATGCATCCCTTATCCTTAGCCCAGATTCTCTAGAATGGGGGTTTACTGGGCCAGCACCCAGCACACAGTGGGACTCAATAGGCACTCAGTGAACACGTGAGGCTCCGTGGAAGTACCTCATATCCAACAGCACTCGATAGACACTAATTTAATTTCTCCCTCACCACTCTGAGTTTGTCACATTAACTTTATCTTCTAAAGGAGAGTCCCAGACTCAGGTGCTTTAAGAAGCTTATTTAGGATCACAGCGTTGTTAAGAGGATGACCTGGGATTCAAACAGATCTAAATCTCAATCCGGTGCACTTTTGAAAAGCAGCTACTTATTCTCCACAGGTATTGGGAGAACCAAACGATGTGGCAAATTTGATATGAAAGCCTCCTCAAAAAAGCGTAATTGACTACATAAACATACAACGTTATATTTATTGCAATATTGCCCACTGTTCCCAAAAGGCTTTCACTCTATCTAGTCGAATTGATTATCCGGCTGCTGTTAATGACAGAGTGAAATGATGCAGACCACCCCAAGTGGTAGAGAATTATCTCCAAACGTCACACTTGTATGTCGCATTGTTGAGATCGGTTTTCAGAGTGGCTTCAACTTCAGCCAGAGACATCGCTCTCTCGTGGAAAGAGAGCTCTGACTTAAACAGCGGTACGACTCTTAGGCAAATTACAGGTGCTCCATGAGACTTAATTTCTTCATTGATAAGCCGAGAGCAATAATATGCCTCTCATAGGTTTATTATGTGATCAGTGATGAGGATAAGAGCTGAGCTGGGAGTCAGGCTGCTAGAGGGGGAGCCCAGTTCTCCGTCTCATGAACTACTGGTGTTGGACCCATTGCTAAAGCTTCCTGTACTTCACCTCAAGTGGGGATAATAGTGTTAAATAATAGCGTCAATAATAATAGTATTAAAAGAGTTAATATAGGGAGAGCAGAAGAACAATGTAACCACACCACAATTCTTGATGTAAGTGCTCAAGAATTGGTGGTTATGGATATATTAAAACTATGTCACGTGTCAGTAACACCTAGCACAGAGTTTGATGCTACCTGTCGAGGAGCGGCATTCACAGTCGACATTTTGCAGTTCAGAAAATTCTGTCACCAGCCCCCATTCACTTCATCTTCACAAGCAGCCTATCAGACCGGGGCTGGGCATCCTCCTCTGCTGGGGCTTATCCTGCTGTCTCTGCCAGATGTCAGGGGACCCCCAGCTCGCTCAGACTTTTACTCTGCCTGGCTGCCTGCTGCTACGCTGAGGCTCCTGAGGGAGCTTAATGAGGAAAGCTCTACTGCACACCTGAGCCAAACCTGAGCCTCGCTTCGTCCCTGAAGCCTCCAGCTTTCCTGTTCTGGGGTGCAAGGCTGATCAAGGCAGACACTGCACTGCGCTGGATCCCTCTGCAGCTTTAGCGAAGGGTCTTATATTCATTCCAAAACGGGTTCCTCCGAACACTTAGCTACTGACAGACTCGGCAGTTCATTTTTTATGTTCTTATTGTTGTTGTTATTGTTTTTAATCTCATGGTTAAGGGAGATGGGTAAATAATTCAGAATTCTTTTCCTTCTTCAAGATACATAATTCATAATAATTTTTTAAGCTTCTGAAAAATCTTGCAGAAATTTTACAGTATTTCTCAAGCATTTAACTTATGACTTCCACTTTTTCTATTGCAATAAAACTTATGTAACTTTAAAAGCACATGGAGTAATGTATATTTTCCACACATACATTCATATATGTGTAATTGGAAAAAGAATAAAAAGTTGAGACAGATGACCAATTGGGAAGGGCTTCAATTGTGTGTGGAGATTTTATTATTTTTATTTTTTCTGTGCTGAGGAAGATTTATCCTGAACTAACATCTGTGCTGGTCTTCCTCTATTTTTTTTTGTATCTGGGACACCACCACAGTGTGGCTGGTGAGTGGAGTAAGTCCGTGCCTGGGATCCAAATCTGTGAACCCATGCCACTGAAACGGAGCACACAAAACTTTAACCACTGTGCCATGGGGCCGGGCCCTGGAGATTATTTATTTTAATGGCTGTTTCATGATTTTGGATTGCCCTACCTCAATAAAGTCCTGCTTAGGAGTAATCTCCTTGTTTTTAAATACTATTTCTCAATTTTAACAAGAGTCCTCTGAAAGTCTTCTTTTTGCCGTGCATGGTACTTCTACAGGTTCTGACTTGGAGATCTACAGGTTTGCTCAGGGATGCCCCGGTGAGAAGAGATGCCTGCCTTTTACTATCTCATCATCTCTGCACAGGTTCTTCAGAGAAAGGTCCAGCAGAATCCATTCCTGTTGGGTGAAAGTCATGGTCACATCCTCAATGTCACTGATGCATGCAGTGACTTTCAGAAGTCCAGTCACCATCTCTTCCTCCTCTGTGCTCCATTTCTAGGAGGCAGGCAGGGTACTGAGTAAATGGGCTGACCCTTTCACAACTTTCACAACTCTGGGAGCAGCTTTGGGGCAGAAGACCCAAGATGAAGGGCTTGGTTTTACTCTCTTCCAGACCCTTCTTTCTTGGAAAGTCATAGAGAATATTGGATATTCTCCTCTTCCCCCATAAAACCCTCTGAGAAAAACTGCCCTTGAGACCAGGGACAGACTTAGCAGCCAGCTAACAATGCTCCTCTTCTCTGAAACCCATCACAGCCTCCAGCATCTCCCAAATGAAAGAGCTAGCCCAGCCTGGCATCACACTCTGGTATCAGGAGAACAAAGACCGAGCACAAACAGCAAACAAAATGGATCCCTTTGCTCCTCCCGCCAATATTGCATTCCCTTTGTGGGCGCCCATTGAATGTCTTTGAGCTCTCTGATTACCATCTGATGTATGTCAGTGACCTTAATTAACTTAAGCAAATTCCTACAGTGAGCAAATGGCAGAATTAAGCCTTAGGACTTCATGGGAAAAGAACAATGTTCCTATTCTTCCCACTTGTATCCTCAAAGTTAGGGACCAGGATGAAGACAGCGAAGGAAGGTGAGAGAAGGTGACAAACATCACATAAACATCTACTTGGTACCAAGAGCTGGACTAGGTAGGAGATTATTTTTCCTCTGAGAGGCTCGCCCATTGGGTACCATGGGGTAAGACTTCCTCCAGAATGTGAAGACCTTGAATTTGCCTCATCTGTTCATTCACTTATTCATCCAAAAGAAATGTTATTGTGTCAGGGATTGATGAATGGTTTATGAGGTTCTTCCTTTATAAAAAGAGAAAGAAGTAGGGCCGGGAAGCATGCATCAGTATATCAAGATCAATTTCCCAAACAAATGTCAAGAGGCCGACAATAAGTCTGAAAGATGAAACAACAGTAGAAGTTACCCAAAACTTAATGGCAGTTGTATGAGTTGAATGTTTGTGTCTCCCCAAAGTTCATCTGTCAAAGCCTTAATCCTCATTGTAGTGGTATTTGGGGGTGGGTCCTCTGAGAGATAGTTAGGTCATGATGGTGGAGCCATCGCGAATGGGATTAGTGCCTTTATAAGAAGAGACACGAGAGAGATGATGTCTCTCTCTCTGGACATGTGAGGATACAGAAAGAAGGCAGCTGTCTGCAAATTAGGAAGAGGGTTCTCACCAGACACCAAATCTGCCAGCATCTTGGTCTGAGACATTCCAGCTTCTAGAACTGTGAGAAATAAATGTCTGTTGTTTAAACTATCCAGTCTATGGTATTTTGTTTCAGCATCCTAAGCTGACTTAGCCAGCAGGGGTCACATATCCTTGAGTATCTTTTGGTATATTCTCAGCTCTGTGAATGCAGGTCTGGAGTTAGGAAATGGTTAACTCAAATTCATCATTGGAATATTTTCTAACTTTACTTTCATTTTGCATTATAACACCTAAAGTAATTTCACATCTGTCCATTTATATTTGATTACCAAAAGTGTTATGGACAATGCTGATGATATTAATAACGTTGACTATGTGGGAAAGGGAGTAAGACCCACCCAAGGTCACTCTGTTTAAGCGGCACAGTGAGAACTAAATCAAAATACTCATCTTCTTTTCTTTATATCACGATCATGCTTAATCTAAGTGGGTTATCTGGAATCAAATCCCAATAACCAATATAATGCTGTACTCATATTAGGTGTACATAAAGAGAGACATAAATAGATCGAATTACTTGACTGAGGCAGCGTTTTTCCTACTTGGAATGCTACCTTCTTCTCCTCCACAGAGACATATCAATGACAGCCTTCTAACTTTCCCATCAGAGCACAACTTCATCGTTTGTTTTCATTCCAAAGTAGCACAAGAGTGATTTTTCTATTATCTTTTGCTTATTTCCATAGTGGGAAAATCCTCCTGTGAAATGCCCTGGAAAATAGGAATTGGAACTTCGATTAGCAGCAGGTTGATTTTATTTTGTGCTGGTGTAAATTAATCTCTCAATGTTCAGAAAGTCCTGTCCCCACAGGATCTTATCTTTTGTGTACTTCAAAGTGCAACTCCTAAGTCTGGGAAGCTGTGAAGATTCAGTGTTCAACACTGAAATGTAACAGCTTTGGTTACATGCAACCAAAGGCAGGTTTTGAGGTCAAATTGGCTTTCTTCGTTGTTTTATTTAGAATCAAAGAGATTCAAAATACTAAGCACTTATTAGCATTTCAAACTTTGTCCTAGGTATGTGTCTGCAAAAAGAGTACTCTTCTTTTATGCTCCTGCCTTAAACCCCTCACCATTTGGCTTAATCTTATTCATTTATTAAGTTGTTGATTAATTTTCTCCTCCTCAGAATAAATATCTTGATCCATTTATACACTTTCCACCACTCAACACACAACCAAAGTTAGATGCTGAAACCTCCCCACAACCCTTGGTGTTCTGGTAGCTTCTGTACATACATCCTGTTAGCAGACAGCACACCAACTACTAATCGTGCACTTAACTCTCTCCTAATAGATTATGCACTCCTTGAGAACAGAAATGAAAGCTTTGTAACCTCCATCATTTCCCATGATTGGCAGAATACTCAGTACATAGTAAATCCTCAAAACATATTTATTGAATAGTTTACAAATAAGCAAGGAAATGGGTGAAGGAATTATTTCTCTTAATTTCTAGAACAACCTTCCTTATACGTAATAGAATTTGAAGTTTTAAGGTGAGAAAGCCAAGGACCAGAAAGCTTAACTCATAACAATGGTTATACAAACAATAAATTGTAAGGCGAAAATTAAAATCCACAATTTTATTATTTCAAATCTGCCTCTACCTAGAAGCTGCTGATTAAAGTTTGGAAAAACATAGTTCTGGTTGTTGATTCTTGTACAATTACTGAAGCCAGCAAGTGTAGCTGGGAGATATTCTTTTTTTTTTTTTTTAATGGCACAAGATTTGAAAACTAAGGAAACTCTGGTAGCAGTGACTCAGGAATAGTACTTCTATTGAAATCAAGAAGGGATATGAAACCTTTAGCCTCCTAAGAGCCAAAGAAAACAAGATGGCAAGACTCAAACTACTGTGAATTATTGTTAAAAATAATAAGAAAAGATTATGGACAATGAAGCCCATGGACTTCTGGGAATGGACCCAGTGATTTCAAAGGAGTTTTGGGTTTGAGAAGTGAGGTACATTTGATTGGGCCCTGCCGTTTGTAAGGGAAACTCTTGGATTCATGGGACCAGGGGCCTCCACCCAAAGTCCCACAGCCCACACACCTGTCACGTTTGCCTCCATCGGAGCTGCCCTGGAGGATTTGCTCATTCTACCTCTGGGAAACTGGCTATTTAGACGAGAACAAGCTCCCTTACAACTGACTTTTCACCAATTATTTTAAAGAATGACATCATAATTTAGAAAATAGAAATGAAATTAGCCCGTACAATAATGGCAAATTGTGTGAATTTCATCACTGTTCTAATATACAATTGAGAATACAAATGACTATTTTTTAGTATTAGCAAAAGGCATGGCCTCATTTGTCTTATTTATCAGGAATGTGAGTGTAGCCAAGCAGTATGGGATGTGATGTTAGAATACTTGAATACCAGCTCTGCTACGTGAACTCAGGCAAGTCTCTTAGTTTCTCTGATTCTTAGCATATAAAGTACAGGAACCCCAATATCTGTTTCCCCAGGTGACAGACAGGACTGAATGAGATGACATATGATGAAAATGCTGAGCCCAATTCTTTGTAGGAGGACTTGGAGCTGTCGCCAGGCTTCTTCTCTCAACACCGTATTTACTAGTTGTGTGACTTTGGTCAAATTACATAGTCTGTCTGACTCTCCTTGATTTTCATCTTTGAAACAGAAAAAAAATGAAACTATCTTATAGGGTTGTTGTGAAAAGTAAATAAATTAATACATGTAAAACTCTGAGAGTGCCTAACATATGGCAAATACTCTCAGAATATTATTTTTTTCCTTCCTTCTTCTCTGACTGCCAGTTTCTTCAACCATAAAATGGGGATTAAAAATGTCTATTGCAAAAGGCAATTTTAAGAATTAGAATTATGTATTGATCGTGTTCTAAAGCTTTACAAAAGTTTTGGTTACTAGTATGACATAGCACCTGGTTATGTAGCATAAAATGCCAGTTCTCTCTCCATCTTGTGCTTTTCTTAAAGAATAGATAGACAAAAGCATGCACGTCCAGTAACCTTAGGGCTTGTGTTTTATCCAAACTGCTTGACAGGACATTGCATGAAAGCGAACTGTGCGCCATGAACTTCAGCAATCTAAGTGAAAGACCGTGCCTCTTATCCCTGCTCGCTGGGGCGTGCTGCGCTACCTGGACTCAGAGGCAGGCACGTTCTCAGAAATAGACCAGAGAACCTCTGAAAAGCTGACAGCTGCTCCCAGGCTCCCTAGACCCTTTCTACAAAAACCAGACGATTGCAGGGTAAAAGGGTTGGAGATGAGTAATAAATGCAGGGGCAACGGCTGGTAGCTCAATTGGTTTTTCTTTATGTCTTCTACCTCCACCTACGTTTATTTCTTCTGAGGAATGCAGCCATTAAATGTTAGAGGAAAGTACATTAGCTTGGAACCAGAGACCTAGATTCTAGCTCTGCCCCTACAAATTGTATATCTGTCATGGGGCAGCCCACATGACATTCTGGACTTCTATCACCTGCCTTAATAAGCAAAATGGGGAAATTAGCTACCCCCCAAAGTGAATGCTGTGTATGACATTGCTTTGCAAATTCTACCAAGCCGCACACATTATTATTATAATTATTATGCTTATACATTGCCATTCCCTTTGTGAGGTGCTGAGGGAAACATATTCTAGTCCATGTTTTCAAGGGGCTAATACTTCGAACTGGAGAAAAGAAAGATTCATGTGATGTGATGCATGCAGAGACAAAATCTAAGTCCATTTAAACCCATCTCGGGGGGCACGATTGCAACAGCTAGTCTCCAAACAAAGGGGGTGACAGTCTTCTTTTGTATGGTCACACTCATCTGGATGTCTTAGGATGAGCAAAGGGTCTTTGACATAATGAAACATCTCCATACCTGGTTTTCCAAAATGATTTGCAGGACCATCTTCAGGAACACAAAGCTTCGGGTCTGAGGAGGAGTTCCTTCAGCATGCTTGCATTTTCACATGAGCCTACCTATGCTTACCTGGTTCATTCTCTCAGCTCAGAACCATCTGCCGTGGCCACATGCTGGTTAGCCCTGACCACCCTTGCCATGGCTTTTTCTGAAGTGTTGGAGCTCATTGTCCTCTCTCTACTAACGTAACCCTGTCACATTGTGATAATTTGTCCTCAAACTTTTCTTTCCTAATAGATGGTAAGTCTTAAAGATCAGGGATTATATCTTATTGATCTTGATATTTTAGTGCACAGTGAAGCCCCTGGCCCACAGTAGTACCCTCAATATAAAGGAGAGCAGTCAAGGGGTTGGGAAGGAAGACAGAATAGGAGACAACTCTATAACAACACATCTGAGGAACGGTTGAAGTGTCGTTCACCTGGACATGAATATCCATAGGACTAACATGTGGAAGAAGAGAGAATATATTTGTCCAGTTTGGTGCCAGAGGCCAGACGTATGAGTTGTGGAGAGAAGTTAAGCAGTACATGGCCTCTTTTCAGGATGGTGAGTTTTCCACTGGGCAACGAGATCAAATATGGGTTGGACAATCACAAGGTGGAGACTTCGCATATGGAGGCCATTACTATTTGTGAGTGGTAGGGGATAGCTCCTGTCTCAAAAAGTTCCTTCTATTTGTTATATCCTGTTTGTCTGCAATTGCACATTCTCTGATTCTGAGATAAATGATCTCTGCGGGTGGAGGAAAGAGCACGAGAAAGAGAGAGAGAGGGTTCAGTATGAGATGATTCACGAAAAAGAGTTCTGTGGGCTCTCTGTGGGCTCTTTTATGTGGGCTGCTGTGATTCTCGTGTTTCCTGACTTATTACTCTTATTACTATGATCTACCACTAGGCTCTGTGCACTGTTGGGGTTCAATAAGGATTGAAGCGACTTAACTCAAAGCTTTGTTCAGGCCTCTTCTCAAATGTTCCCTCTCTAGAGAGACCTTCCCCGACCAGCTTTCTACAGTAGTGCTTTCTCCCTCACTTTTGGATCCTTTACCCCATTTGAGTTTTCTTCATATCACACAATCCCAATCTGAAACTGTATCATGTACCTATTTACTTGTTGGATGCCTGTGTCTCTCAATACAATGTTAATTCCAGAAAAGCAGAGACTTGATATATTTTGTTCACCTCTGTATTATTAGAACCTAAAATAGTATCTGACACATGGGGTGGCATTCAGCAAATGTTTACTGAAGGAATGACTAAATGAGGATCTTAACCTGCCTTAGGCTATTTTACCATCCTGGAAGCACCTGGCACGGTAATACCAGATTCTGTTAACCTTACAACAGCCCCCAATAAGGTATGACTGTTGCTCCCCTCCTATATTCATCCTAAAGGATTACAAAAAGAATATCCATACTTTAAATGTGCTTTATTGGACATCTCCAATGTTTCATTCAGCTGCTCAACTCACATCCTTGCGGATCCACGCTTTGCTGATCCTACTTCTGAATCACGTTTCACATTTACCCCTCCACTCCACCCCATTTCCATGCTTCAACCAGGTCATTCTGCATGCTAGAAAATAAGTTCCCTGAGAGCAGGGGTTGGTCAATCCCATTTGTTATTGCACCTTCAACAATCAGTGTGCCACATAACAAACAACCATTGCACTGTAAATATATAATGAATGGATGGGGGAAAAAAAGTGAATGCATCAGTACAATAACTTTCTATTTTACCTTACTTTATTTTTTCCTCAACTCAAACTATATTTTTCTCTCAAACCAAATTGATATTTTTGGAATAATATTTTGCACGTTATATTTAGGTATAAACACTTAAAATGACTTTCCATTGCCTCAGGAACTACTATGTGTCGTGGACTGAATGTTTGTGTCCCATGAGTGTTGCCACCCCAGTGGGTCTGGAGTGCAAAGCATCAAGCCTTAAGATATAATGTTGTTTGCCTTGATAGGTTTTGGACTCTCTTGGGACCTGTCACCTCTTCCTTCTTTCTCATCTCTGCCTTTTGGAAAAGAGAAGTCTATCCTATGCCTGTCTCATCATTATAGTTTGGAAGCACATAACTTGTCTGGTTTTATAGGTTCGCAGCTGAAGAGGAATTTGCCTCAGGATGAATTGCACCCCGAGACTCACCCATATCTAATATAAGTGATATGTAGATGAGACTCTGGACTTTAGAATTTAGAGTTGCTACTGGAATGAGTTAAGACTGGGCTATTGGGATAGAATGAATGTAGTTTGCATGTGAAAAGGACATGATTATGGGGGGGTGTCCAGGGGTGGACTGTTGTGGACTGAATGTTTGTTTCTACCCCCAAATTCATGTATTGGAGCCCTAATCCCCAGTGTGGCTGTATTTGGAGATGGGGCCTCCAAGGATAAGGTTAAATGAGGTCATAAGCATGGGGCCCTGATACCATAAGATTAGTGTCCTCATAAGAAGAGACACTAGAGACCTCACTCTCTCTCTGAGTGCGTGTACAAGAAAGGCCTTGTGAGGATATAGTGGGAACATGGCTATCTGCAAGCCAGAAAGAGAGCCCTCACCAGTAACCGACCCTAACAAACCTTGATCTGGAGCTTCCAGCCTCCAGTACCGTGAGACATATCCTTCTGTTGTTTGAGCTGCCCAGCCTGTGGTATTCTGTTATGTCAGACCAAGCAGACTAAGACACCGTGAAACACCAAGCCTTCAATGGCCTCAATCCTTCCTTCTATTCTTATAATCTCATCTCCTAAGACACCTCGTACTCTGCCAAAGAGAATGGTCTGTTGATGTTCAAAGAGCCCAGTATATTCCACCTTACTCACTTTTTCTCACATATGAAGTAGATACTCCATGAAACTCTGTTATATTAATTGAAAGTAAATTGAATTGAGATGAAGCATGGGATAATTTTAATTTTATGGTTTAAAGGGAGCTTGAACCGGACAATTTAGGAAATGGATTTGAGTGGTAACCAAATGCACTGATCTATTTAATAACAACAAACTGAGCTACTTTGTTGCGTGCTTACTAGTAGGCTTGAGGAAAGTGTGTTTTGATGGAATGTGGTACTATGTGGCACAATGACAGGTGTCGAAGACTAACCTGGATGGGAACCTTTGCTCTTTAACTTACCTGATGCTGATGGTGAACATGTCATTGATTCTCTCTATGCTTAGGTTTTCTTACTTATTAAAAGACAATAATAATTCATACTTGCCTTTTTGTTCATCTTATTTGATAAACAAATGAGACAGGGTTTTGTAAACCAGAGCTTTATAAACCAGAAACTCTTGCAGTTGTAGGAGTAAGGTGTGCCGCCAACTAGCACTGTGACTGACACCTGCTGGAAGTTTCATAAATATCTGTGAATAAACATTCTTTGCAACGTGTATTCTGTTTGGCTCCACGTCCTCCCACTGAGCGTTCCCAGCCCTTCCTGGGCCAGCGCTACGTGATTCTGGCAGCAGCAAAAGGCAAGTACTTGCTCATTCCACTTTTAGTTTCTTGCATTGTATATGTAAAAAAGAGGAGTTTATCTCTAACGATTTCCAGGAATACACTAAATGAATCATGATTCGTTGCCCTAACCTAAGTTTCGTTTGAATACCATTTACAAAGAAGGGTTTCTTAGCAGTGCAGTCATTTGCAGTGGATATCAGCAAGCCTGTTGATGCTACTCAAGAAAGAGGTTTCTACTGGTGTGTGCTGTCATAGAACTCTGGACTTCTCCAACAGAGTTCTTAAAAATTATTTAATGAAATGATTTATGACTTTATTCTGTCCAGTATCTGTCTTGATTCAATCTTGCAAGTCAAGTTTATATATTCACCTTAATATCAGCTCCATGAGGGCAAGTTCTGAGTCTGACTTGTTCACTCATTGTGAAATGAGTAAATCAACTAATTAAGTGTACACTAGTTTCAAGTTTTTAGCAGCCTTCCATGGCATACCAGTAAAGAGCCAATTACAAGTAGGTCACCTATTCAGCAAAGAGGGTCTGGTAGGACCAGTGCTTGCCAATCTTCATAAGCAGTTAATTGCTCAATGTCTTTGAAACTAATAACTATCAATAAAAACTAAATATTACTGCCACTTTACAGTTTTCAGATTTACTGCAACTAATTCCCTTAACAATCCTGAGTCACAAGCAAAATTATTACTTCTACATGTGTGTCTACTCTGGCAGCCATAACAAAATACCATAGACTGTGTGGTGTAAATAAAAGAAATTTATTTTCTCACAGTTTTGGAGGCTGGAAGTCCAAGATCAGCGTGTTGGAATGGCTGGGTTCTGGTGAGAGCAATCTTCCTGGCTTGCAGACAGCTTCCTTCTAGCTGTGTCTTCACACATCAGAGAGAGAGAGAGAAAAAGCTCTCTGATGCTCTCCTTATCAGGACACTAATCCCATCATGAGGGTCCGCCCTCATGACCTCATCCAATCTTAATTACTTCCCAAAGGCCCCATCCACAAATACTATCACACTGGGACATTAGAGGTTAGAGCTTCAGCCTATGAATTTTGGAGGCATACAAACATAACCCCTCATCTCCCCACTGAAGATACTCAGGCTGAGACAGAAACTGGCTTGTCCAGGTGGCGTTGATCGAGTGCAGCCAGACGAGGGCAAAGCTGGAACCCACCCAATCCTTCCAACCCTGACTTCTACAATCATTCCAAGGAAGCAGGCTCTCCATATCCCTCCTTCCAAAGATTCTTTTATTCAAAAGCAGTTTCTTACTATTTCTTCCTGATCTTCCAACAACCAACTCAGATCAGTCATCCTCAACGGGGGGTGATTTTTCCCCACGGGGACATTTGGCAATGTCTGGAGACATTTTTGCTTGTCACAACTCGGGGAAATGTTACTGTCCTCTAGTGGGCAAAGGCCAGTGCCGCTGCTTAACACTCTACAATGCACAAGACAGCCCCCACGGCAACGAATCGGCTAGCTGCAAACGTCAATAGTGCCAACCCCGGACCTAGATGAATGAGCGCACACTGCACATCTTGGTCTTTGGAGCTGGGGCTTTCTCATCTGACAGGTGGGTGTTACAGGATTGTTGACCACCTTCCATGGCCTGGATTCTCAGTCACTGTTCATTCCTCAGAGAAGTCCCAGATCCAAGCTCTGATTTCAAGTGTAGTGTTTTATGACTTAATCCAATGAAGAAAACATTCACTCTTCAAAGTCCTGTCTGCAAATATCAGGTGTCAGTCAACTGTCTCCAAACTCTGGATTCCTAGGATGAAGAGAGAGAGAGAAAGCGAGAGAAGGACTATGGAAAGGAGGGGAGTTAGATTTAAAAAAATAAAGAAGAGGAAAGAAAGAAAAACAGAAGAGAATGAGATAGAAAGTGGATTTGGGAACCAGGAGTTCTAATTCTTGTCCCACCAGTTACTAGGAGAAGTGTCACTGTGGGAAAATTATTGAATCTTCCTAAACCTCAGTTTCTCCATATTTAAAGTGAGAATGATTATATATGCCTCACAGAATTGAGAATTTACAGAAAATAATATGGATAGAAATATGATGACAATGTTAAGTAATAATAGCAGTAATTATTAACAGTGATAGCAGTTAATAATAAGTAATAATGTATAATTATTTGTTTTATGTAATTTTATATCTATTTATATAAATACATAATTGTATTAATATATCATCTTTATATATCTAATATTATTATAATATTAATAGAATAAAAGTGACTGTTAATAACAGAAATAACAGCTAGTATTTACTGAGCCCTTATGTGTTAGTATCTCCATTTAGTGACGGATCAGCTGAGGCTTAAGAAGGTTGAATAACTTGCTCAAGATCACACTGCTGGAAAAGATCAACAACATTGGGATTGAAATTCACATCTGTTTACTCAGAGCTCACCTTCTCCCCTCTTATTGTACTTCATATTTCACAGAAGATGTTGGATAAATGGCAGATTTTATAAATGGTACAGTTGGAAGGTGTCAAGACCAGGAAATAGTCAGGAAGTAGAAAGTGTGAAGGGTCAAGGCGGGCAGGTCAAGGGGAGTTGCTGACGCAGGAAAGGGCACCAAGGCTGTCATTATGTGGCACTGGCTGCCTGGGCAGGGACTGGGCGCAGGTGGCCTGCTTGGATAAAGGAAGCATGTAGGGCCAGAAACTTTCAAAAGGGCTTGATTGAACGTCCTAGTGGATTAAAGAGCCCCTGCCAAAAAGGTCCACAGCAGTGAGAAGGAACAAGGCTGCGTACTGTATAAATGCTAAATCAGACATTCTCTGTGCAGCATTTTGTGTGACCAGCTCTTTATAGGACATCCAAGGTTATCCCCTACAGCTTGCCTACAGTGCCACCACTTCCCTCTCATCCTCAGAGAGAGCTCTCTGAGTCCGGCTCCCAAGTCTCTGGTTAATTAACCATCTAAGGGACAGCGTTCCTAATAGGGCAGTACATTTCCTTTCAACCGCGAGACCATTGTTCCCTCCCCACCAGGTACGGTGACCTAGAAAGAGGCTGTATTGTACCAATGCTGGCACTATTTATTAAGCAACCTATTTTCTGCTCCAGGTCAGCCAACAATGGATGAGTTGGCACAGAAACAAGGGTGATACCCGTGTCGAGAAGGGAGTAAAGTCATCAGTGAAGCCATTATGACAAAAAGAAAAGGGAGCCATGTGAAACTGATGGAATTCAAAGGTAGAGGCGCTCAGACACTGAGCAGTGGGCGGGTTGTAATACCTTTGCCCTGTTTGCTGAATCCCAATGAGGACGTCTGTCTTGACTTTCCTCCGGTAGCCCAACCTGCACTCAGCTGCCCAGCTCATAGTTAGTGCTCAGTGTTGGTGGCTCTTCTAAAGTTGTAAACCTTGGTGGTGCTGAAAGGTAAGCTGTGAAGACTTGCAATTCTCCTGGAACCACTTCATTCATCTCCAACGTTTTTCTGTCCTGATCAGGTTCTTGACTGTAGGCCCCATATTTCCATGATGACCCCATTCTTAAATTCTTGGATCACGGACCCCTTCCACTGACTTTCAGTTTCCTCTTGTCATCTCTGTCTTGGATTATGCCACATCCCCCACCCCTCACCCACTATCTACCATCCTGGTTCTGCACGTACTAGACTATCCTTGGGGACAATTCCCTACTGGGCAGGAATTAAGACAGATAATCAATAGGTAATCAATCTTTGTACAGATTGCAACTTTAATAATGAGAAAGGAACTTTGAATATTTTTCAAAGTGCACTGCATAGACGCCAATCATATTTTCTCATGTATCAACAGACACTTTAAAAATTATTTCCAATCTTTCAATTGATGCAAAATCCTACTGTAGGGGTAAACCCACTAAGTAGCTGCCCTGTCAGAATCTGAACACTTCCAGGGACAGAATAAAAGTAGAGAAGGAAATATTTTTTAATCAAGCACTTCATACTGCACTAGATATAATTCTTAGTCTGTGTGACCTTAGGCTGTCTTAGGTCAGGGAGGGAGAGGCAGATAATAAGGGCTGTGTTATCAAGCCATTTACCACTGTGGGCACTTGGAGCTTAAACCTGTTGGAGGAACTCTGGAGCTCGTGTGGAACAGGACCTCAGAGTTATCCAAAGCAAGGATGGAGGAGCTGGAGTCTTTATGCTTTGTTCATGGGTTAAAGGTAGCCTTGTGAGCATTCCTTCCCTGGTCCACCTGCCTGCCTTTTGGGCAGCAAAATAAGCTCTCATTGTGAGGGAAAGCACTTGGGCAAGAAACTGCAGGTGCCGGCCTTGGAAGCTGGGCTGGTGTGCACTGAAACAGTCAAGGCCAGGGATATAGGCTGGCCTCAAGCCACATGGGCCATAAATCCTCAATATAAATTATTGGGAGGAAAGAATCAACTTTGATTGAATCCCTAATATAAAACAGATCTTATGTCAGGTACTTTATATGCTGCCTCACGCAATTTAATCTTCACAATAATTCTTGGAAGATGTTATCAGTATTCCCAGTTTCATTTTCAGAGTCCTAGAGCTCTTAACGTCCCTGGACACACTCACAGTGAGTTTGGGGCAGATCTAGGGTTCATTCGAAGGGACCCAAAGCCCCTGCCCTTTTCACTATCCCCAGCATATCTGCAGGAATTCAAGCACTAGTCTCTCTCTGATCCTTTTAGAAATTGTTTCTGAACCCACAGATTGAAAGTGCCTGAGAAATATAGACAAAGAAGAGAGATAGACAGCCAAGGGTGCAGCTGGGCGGAGACTTCCAAATGTGGCACTATTCCAACTGGTTCATCTCTTCATTAATGGCCCAGAAAGGGGAGGAAATAGCCCTTTAACGAAATCTATGGGTGGCACAAAACTGGAAGTTGCTGCAGACACTAGTTGGGATGGAAAGACCAGGTTGTGTGACACCAGTTGTTGAGAGAAACAGAGAAGCAGCTTATTACTACTTCTCCCTATTGGAACTCACTACAGGATCAACAGAGAAAAAGAAAGTTTTGTCGGGGGGAGCTGGAAACAGGACAAGGAGCTGCAAATATGACTGTTACCTCAGCCCAGAGTCAATTAACCAAAGGCCCCAGAGAGAAGGAGGCTGAAGGCGTGAAGCAGAAATTCGCTTGACAGGAGCTTCAGAGCTACGCACCGTCAAAAAATACCAGAGCTATTTCCAGCAGCAGGATAATTGTGGTGACATTTGATCAATGAGGGAGAAAGTGATAGATCCTTCCTCAGAGGAGGGCTGGGGAGCTGACACCCTGATGCAGGCTTATTTCTCACCCCTTAAACTCCAAGGGAGTACAAGGCCTAGCAAAAAGCAAAGCTCCTGGCAAGACATTAGAGTGACTGACCGATCACATCAAATGCATGGGAGTTTATGCAGAGAGCTAACTCTAATTAATTCCCTGCGCTTTCCAAGGTACTTGCACATATATCATAGGGATCCTTGTAAGAATTGCAGAGCGGGAACTTTACCCTTTCTCTTTCTCTTTCATCCCAGGGGGATGGAGATGGGGGAAGGGAGAGAGAGATTTGCTGAGTTCAAACGATGTGCCCAAACCACTCAAGGCAGCATAGCATCCCTCCCCTGCCACTCCCAAACCCTACTGCCTTCTGCAGCCCCACTTCTTGTCTCTATAAAGTGAGGGAGTTGGGAAAATTCATTATTTTCTTTTCTTCCACCTTTTTTGGATGTTAAACACATTTGCAAAAGTAATAAAACATTGCGCAGAACTTTTTTTCCAGCTTTATTGAGGTCTACTTGACAAATACAAATTATATATATTTAAGGTGTACAATGTGATGCTTTGATATACATATACACTGTGAAATGATTACCACAATCAAGCTAATTAACACATCCATCACCTCACATAGTTCCCTTTTTTGTGTGTGTAGTGAGAACATTTAATATCTGCTCTCTTGGCAAATTATGAGTATACAATACAATATTATTAACTACAGTCACCACACTGTACATTAGATCTCCAGAACTTATTCATCCCGGGATAACTGAAACTTTATGCCTTTGACAAACATCTCCCCATTTCCCCCAGCCCCTGGCAACCACCATCTACTCTCTGCCTTTATGGGTTGGACATTTTTAGATTCCACATGTAAATGAGATCATGCAGTATGTGTCTTTCCGTGTCTGGCTTATTTCACTAGAATAAAAAGAACACAACGCAATAGCAACGAAACCCAAATAACCCAATTAAAAAATATGCAAAGGCTCTGAATAGAGATTTCTGTAAAGAAGACATATAAATGGCCAATCCATATAGAAAAAGGTGCTCACCACCACCAGTAATCAGAGGAATGCAAACCACAACCACAGGGAGACACCACCTAGCACAGAATTTGATTACACTTGCCTGATTAAATCAAGGTTATTCCAAGCAAAATGCAAATGGGGGCCTAAGAGACCCCACTCTCGCTCTGTTAAATTCTCACCCTCAACGCTGGGCCTTCTAGCCAAGTCTTTGTCTTCCAGGATAAGGGAAATATTATCTTCTAGTTGATCTCCAAATGTCCTACTGGTTCTAAAATATTACAGCTTAGCCTTGTCTACTATTAAATATTTCACTAATATATTCTTTGGTTTGAACAACCAAAAATCATCAGGGAAACAATTCATCTGAGGACTTGGGATCCTGATGCTCCCTCTGGTTCACAGTCATCGCCTCTGGGCAATTGGGCTGCTTATTCATGCTCATAACCACCCAGTGGTTAAAATCTTCCTTATCACTCACAGTGATAACATCTGAATGAATTTTAAGCACCGGAAGAACAAAGGCTAATTGGCAAAACGCAAGGGGTGGAATGACTGGATGGAGCCTGATTTTCTTTTTATTGCATTGGAGACTGTTTTTAGCAATTGCTAAAAAGAACTTGGAAGCCTCTGAAAATTCAGCATGAACAGGGATAAAAGAAGGAAAGAAGAAAGGAAGGAAGGAATGAAGAAAGAAAGAAAGGAAGTTTCCTTAAACAAATCTGGACCATATTTTAGGAGAGGGAGCAATTCATTTTGGTGACCAAATTTGACAATCCCAGTTTTAACACTGCAAGTCCTGCATGTGGGAAGCCCCTCAATCCTGGGTGAACCAGGACGGTGGGTCATCCTAATTTTAGAGCCCTGGTCCCCTTGCAAGCTCTGGACTCCTCCCAATCAAGCTGGCACCAGGAGTGGGCAGAGACTATTTTCAAGCACCATGATACAAACCTCCTGGAAATGTCATCAGGAAGTCAATGCAGATTCATCTGTGGCAGTTTAGAATCTATTCCCCAGGGATGTGCCGGTGAAACCAGTGCTGGCTTCCAGCTGAGGATTTAGCCAAGGTCACGTGGTGTAAACCACAAATTGGGGATGAGATCCAAAGTTCTTTTTTTCTCCTATTTCTGGCATATTTTCATGAAAATATGAGCTGCTTGATCTATTTGTCTAGCAGCGACCTCAGAACTAGCTTCCCTCCAAGATTTACATAACTCCAATTCATTCATTTATTTGATGCCATTCAACCAATGGCAAATTCTCATTCAGCCTTCAGATTTGTTAAAATGTTACTGGTTTTCTGTGAATTCTTCTCTAGGCCCTTCCAAATACATAAATAAAATATAGACTTCATAATTGAAGAAATTGAATTTTTATTAAATTAACACTCAATCGCAAATGTTGGTAACTTTTACTCTTGTACTTTTTCAGAAGCAGATTTTATACACTCAATTGATGAACACTCAACAAGTAATTTTATATTTTAATTTCACTTGACATTATAATTATAATTTAATTTAAAACTTTAATTGAATTTTTAAGTTAATTTAAAAATTATATTTTTGCAAGAACTTTATCCAAGATGACTCTTTATTGAATAAAACGTATACTATAGAAGAAAAATACAAATACTAACTTTTTAGCAGAAACTACAAAAAAAGTAACAATGACCCATTATAACACATAATCTGAAAAATTAAGGAAAGTCCCCAAACTGAACTTTATGATGAGCACACACAAATGAGGTCAGAGGCCAATGTCTGAAAGACTTGAATTGGTCTTTCTTTTGTGGCTGTGTTTGCCTTCATGATCGTGAGCACTCATCCAGTAAACATTTTAATAGTGGAGGTTACCCTGACGTCTACTTGATGTCACTTGAGAAACCTCAGGAAGAAGGAATTCCTTATGCAAACTGCCTCCCCAAAGTGACTCCAAGTGATATCTAAGATTCCACCATTAGAAATTCACTATTAGAACTGTATGTCTCACACTCTAGACTGAGATTTCGCTAGATATCAACAATCTGGTAATTTACTAGATTACACAATCTCTGTCTGCCATGAGGTCAAACCTAGCCAAAAATGCATTCACAGGCAGAGAGAAAAAAACATGCTGTGGGATTACAATGCAGAGTCCATACCCGGACTACACACAGAGAAGGAGAGTGTCCAGGTGGTCCCCTCACGGCCTGCATTGTCAGACATGATGGAACCTGAACTCACGTGGAGGATGATACAATAAAAAGGACATTGACTACCTGGGATTGTCAATCAAGAGGACCTTGTGGAAAGTGAAAAACTTTGAACGACTCTCTTCCATAAACCACACTTCTGAAATCCAGCCAGCTTCCACAGCTGAAGTATGAGCCTATCCCTGATTTCCACTTCTTAGAGTGTTCTCATATCCTTAATGCCATGTTTCCCAAAACCATATATAAGGTTTCAGCTCTGCTTTGTTCAGAGAGACTGTGTTTTTCAAGAATAGCTCTCCCTTGCTTAGTGAGCAAGGCCATCAACCTTTATTCCTGAATGAGGGGTGGCTCCTTCCTCTGTATTCCTGAAGAATACACCAGAACAAATAAAATAGGAGCAAGATTCAAAAATGATAATAGAAGAAAAATTCCCTGAGCTGAAGAGCAATGAATTTTCAGATTAGAAAATGTATATAGTACAGTATTGTACTACATAAATAGAAATAAATATTGAAATATCCAAATCTGGAGAAAGTTTTGAACTTTAATTCAAAGGAAAATCTCCCCCAAAAGGGTAAAAATAAATAAATGTTACCTAACCAAAACAAAAAAAAAAAAGATAATCCAAAGATTTTTTTACTTCTCTAAAAAGGGAATGCCAAAAAATTTGAAAAATGTTTGAGTTCAAAGAATGACAAATGTTACCTAAGACTTTACTTCTTATACAAATTTTCATTTGTATGTGTAAAAGTAAGAAAAAAATCATTTAAGATAGGCAACAGCTGAGAAATCATACCATCCTTGCTAGGGAGCCCACAGTATCTACTCAAAGATATACCTAATAATCTTGGAGAAGAATAAAAATAAGGACGTTGAGAATGCACACAGAACTATACATGAGGGTGTGGAAAAACATCAACACTGTTTAATCGGAGCTGTTCCATCTCCTGCATTGCACAAGCCCCAGGGCAGCCATCACAAAAGGTTAGGTGCATGGCCAAATGGCACCTCAAGAAGTTATGCAACACGGCACCTCTATCTATAATGATACCTAAATGATTGTTATAGAGACAATCACGGAACAAAGGCAAACATCATTGCTTCTAGAAAGATGAACTATGTAATATAAAATAGCAAGGATCATTTGAAAGGATCTCAGTCTAAAACCCAAGACAAGATTTCACCAATAAGTAAAACAGAAAGAAGGAAGAGAGGGAGGAAAAAATATGGAAATTGTCTCATTTTGCAGGTAGGAAGTGAACAAAATTCTTTTGAGGAAGCAGTGCTGTTTTAAACCTTTTTAATCAAAAAGATGTGATCATTTGAAAACATTGGAAATTGGAGGAAACTATGAATAAGAAACCTAAAAATAAGTTTATTAAACAACAGTAATCAGTCTTATGATTTGGTGTCTTAAAATCATTTAAGTCCTCCCATTGCACTCTGGGTAGGATCTAAGTGTCTGAAGGGACCCTTGAAGATCCATTAGGATCTGGCTTCAATCTACTTGGACAGCTTCCTTTGGGAGCCCTTATACACTGCACTTGAACTTTCAGGAACCTGAGTAGCTTGAGTTCTCTGGCCATAAGCCAATTTTCTCTTGCACACTTTATATTTTTCCTTGTCTCTCTTATTCTTTCCTCCCTCTTTCGTCATCCCTCACCTTATTTCTGCCAGCCTTTCAGATCCTGCTCTGAAGTGGCCTGCCCAGGGGTTTCCTAGGCACCCTCAGAGTGGGTTAGTGCCCGTCTTCCTGCACGTGAGTCTGTTATTGTACTTAGCACATTGGATGATAATTATCTGTTGATGATTTATAAGATTCTTCAGAAAAAAATGTGTTTTGTTTTTCTTTGTGATCACAATACTTATCACATTTCTGGATGGCAAATAATTTGCTGCACAAGTAAACAAACCTCCAAGAGAAGCTCTAAGCCTCTGGCCGGCCAGCTGACCTGTTGTAACGATTATTATTGCTATCATTATTCTAGGATGCTTCATGTGAAGCCTGTTGGAAGAACCATCTGTTTTAGCCTGTTCTCAAATATCTAAATGGCATTCATTTTGGTCAGAATGCTAGAAATTGTCAAGAAGAAATGAAATCTAAGTCAAACTGCTGATTACTAATTTTTGCTTTTGTCCTTGCTTTAAGGGGAGGGTAAAGTTTTGTTCCCAAACTAGTATGATTGTAGCCACTTTAGTGTCTATACATTCCTGGGTCTCGGCTATTATGAAATCCCTGCCCACGATGCTTTCGAGTCCTTCATCTATCTGCTCCTGCAGGATTTCCTGAATCCAAAACAGATAAATAGGTAAAGTTTTCATTTGAATGGGGACATTTGTCATACACAATCAGGTTCCAAAGAGTCTCAGGGCATCTTAGATCTGCTGTAAGATTTGCTAGGAGAGAATCATGAACTAGCTACTGGGAGTAGTGGGCAGGCAGAGAGTCTGAGAGCTGGGGAAACTTCTAATCAATGAGGGCCATGGTAAAGAAAACAAATTACAAAAAACCTTGGTTTTATAAAAACACAGAAGGAAAAAAGTGGGATAAAAATAACCTGAGAAGGAAGGGGATGGCAAAGGAATGATTTTTTCACACTGTGATATGAGCTCCCAGAAGTGGTCAGAGGCTTGGAAGCCAACGATTCAGGGGAGCTGGTTTACTCTGGCGGATTGGGGAGGAGGAGGGAAGCAGGAGTTTCAGAGAGGTGCAGGCACCAAGCACAGTCAGTGATATGATGACAGGCGGAGGATAGTGGGGACATTTGTGGAGCCTTTACTATGTGGGCACTCCCACGCCAAGTGCAGCATGGGGATTTTCTCATTTAATATGCACACAGCCCGGTGACGGGGGTCACAGTGTTCTCTCAGTTTCCCATGTGAGGAAGCTGAGGCTCAGAGTATGACTTACTGGCTGAGTAATGGCCAATAGTAGCAGAGCTTGACTGAAAACCAGCCCCATCTAAGGGCAAGGCGTGTGCTCTTAAACACGAAGTATATGAACGCGGATGAGTTTCTGAAAGCGTGGTGGAGAATCTGATAGTGCATGTAGAAAGATGAATAATGTGAAAGAAGAAAAAAAGATAATTTCCCATAAAAAAGTCTATATTGAACTGAACATTAACAGTGTTTCTATTTATCATTTCATTTGAAAAATTACAAAGAGAAACTGATTTTTGTTGAAATGATCCATGAATTATCAGGAAAGAAAACATGGATTTTTTTTTGTTTTTTTGAGGAAGATTAGCCCAAAGCTAACATCTGCCGCCAATCCTCCCCTTTTTGTTGAGGAAGACTGGCTCAGAGCTAATGTCTGTGCCCATCTTCCTCTATCTTTTGTATGTGGAACGCCTGCCGCAGCGTGGCTTTCTAAGTGGTGCGTAGGTCTGTGCCGGGATGGGAACCTGTGAACCCTGGGCCACTGAAGTGGGAGTGTGTGAATTCAACCTGGTCAGCCCCCGGATTTTTTTAAGCTACGAATCTGTGTCAAGAAAATGTGTGTACTCTCGTGTTACAGATTAACATCTCCAATGTGCTAATTGACTTACTGTTGTGTGGTGCCGGCCCAAGAACATACAGCTTATTCCATCTAATACAGAAACACGTGTGATTATCTCCAAAGTGTTCCCAGGTGCCCCGTCAGAGCAGTCAAAGCCCGCGGCGTGAAGGGAGCACAGTGGTGAGAAACAGTATGCGTCTGTCTCCCAGGTTAACAACGCTGCGAGGAACCATTCTTCCAGGCAGACTCATTTTGCTTTCCTTCTATTTCTCCTTTGTTATTAGAATTATATTAACAACATGAAGTGTTCTGAAATGTGGCCCTGGAGACACTGAGATGGGCTGAAACTATGTGCAGTGTTTTGTGCATTTTACCTGGATGGAGCAGCCCTTCCCAGTCTCGGCAGAGAAACCAACCAAGAGAAACACAAATCGCCATTGGAAAAGTTTGAAAAGGAAAGTATGTCTTCACTCAAGTCCCACAAAGACAGGAGGGGATTACCAGAAATAAACTATAGCAAAATTTCCTCCAAAGGATCGCATTGCTTCTACAACTTTCTAATCACTCCTCTCTCTGCCCAAGCACTCATTCTAGCCTCTGAACCTCTGAACCTCACTGAGCCTCTGAACCTCTCTGTCCTCTCTCATCAAACACACACACACACACACTCTCTCTCTCTCTCTCTCTTTCAAAACTCCACCTGCCACCTGGGGTTTTACCAGGAGATTAAGGACAGTGTAAAAGATATGGAAAGATATTTTGAAATCTCACCACTTGCATTCAAGCCCCAGCTACACAGTTCTTATCTGTGTGATCTTCCATGCGGTAATTAAAATCTCTGTGCCTCAGTGATGCTATCTGTGAAATGGGAATAATAAAAGTTCCTCTTTCACTGGTTGTGAGCATGAATGATTTCATGCAGGTGAACTCATGGAACAGTGCAGGCATGGAGTAAACACATAATAACAGCGGGCCACCGTGATGCTGCTAAAGGAAGGGTCATCAAGAGCAGAGGCATTGTTGGAAGTTCAGAGGAGTGATGAGTCTTCTTATGGGAAGATTTTAGGCACTGTTAATGGGCTGACTTGTCTCCTTCAAAATTTGTGTGTGAAAGCCCTAACCCCATTACCACAGAATGGGACTAGATTTGGAAGAGGGCCTTTAAAGAGGGTATTAGATTACAGTGGGCTCATGAGGCTGGCCCTAACCTGACACGACTTGAATCCTTATAAGAAGAGGATATTAAGACAGGGACAGAGAGAGACAGGAGATGCATGCACGCACAGAGACACGACCGTGTGAGGACACAGGGAGGAGGCCATCACCTGCAAGCCAAGGAGAGAGGAAACCAGTCCTGCTTTGATCTCGGGCTTCCAGCCTCCAGAACTGGGAGAGGATAAATTTCTCATCTTAAAGCCACCCGCCTGTGGTATTTTGTTCCGGTGGCCCCAGCAAACTAACACAGGCACCAAGTTTCATAGCGTAGTTTTTATGCTTTTGCTTTCGTTGAGAAAAATAAACTCACACAGTAAAGTACGTACAGAAATATAGACCTTCCTGAGGACAGTAAAGCAAAAGCACGTACACTCACCTTTCAGGTGATTCCTTCATCCCCTTCAAGTCAACAACGCCATTTATTTTTGCCTTTTCTTCCTGTTTTGTTAACTGTCTATGAAAGGACTTATGAACATGCATTAGTTTTGAATCTGACTTCTTTCATTACGTTTGCAAGTTTTGTCAGCCTTGCTGCACGGGCCTGTGCCTTATTCATTTTGTTGCTGTATAGAATTCCATTTCGTGAATATAGTGTGTTTCCTTATTCATTCAACTGTTCCGGGACACTTGAGTTGTTTCTGGCTTGTGCTGCTGATAATGAAGTGGTTGTAAACATTCCCGTGTGTGTTCTGGGGCAAAAATGCTCTCGATTCTCTGCGGTACGTGCCTATGCCTAGAAGAGGATTGCAAGATGGGAGGTTGGGCGTATCTCCACCTTCACCAGAGAAGGCCCAGCGTGGTCCAAAGAGGCTGTCCCAATACGCGCCCTCTCCTTCAGTGAATGACACGTTCCTCACCAACACTTGATAGTGTCCTTTGGTAGCCATTTTGGTGGGCATGTAACGATATTTCTTTCTGTTTTTAATTTGCATTTCCTTCAGTAATAATGAGATTGAACACACTTTCATATTTTTTTGGCCATTTGAACTTCCTCATATCAAATAGCTATTCCCTTTTGCTTCTCAATTTTTCTATTGTGTTTTCTATTTCTTTCTTTCTTTCTTTTCAAAGATTGACACCTGAGCTAACAACTATTGTCAATCTTCTTTTTTTTCCTTCTTCTTCTCCCCAGAGCCCCCCGGTACGTAGTTGTATATTGTAGTTGTGAGTGCTTCTGGCTGTGCTATGTGGGATGCTGCCTCAGCACAGCCTGATGAGTGCTGCCATGTCTGCGCCCAGGATCCGAAATGGCGAAACCCTGGGCAGCCGAAGCAGAGTGCGCAAACTTCACCACCAGGCCACAGGCTGGCCCCTCTATTTCTTGTTAACTTGTCAGAAACCTTCATGGCTTCTGGAAACAAGCCCTTCATCAATTATATGTATTGCAACAATTTTCTCCATTTCTGTGGCTTACTTTTTTCACTCACTTTGTGCTATCTTTTAATAATATAAATTCATAATTTTAATGTGGTTAGTCTTATCCAGCTCTCTTTTTTTGTGTCATTTTCAACAAATTATTCTCTGCCCTGAATCTATGGCGATATTCTCCAAGATAATCTTCCACAAATATATTTTGTAAATTTTTTATGCCTTCCACAATTTGGTTTCCTAATAGACTGGAATATTGTTCAGAAAAGTTTTACCTCTCTGTCCCCACCCCCCCAGGGTGTACCCCCGGGCCTGGTCTGTGACTTACTTTGGCCAGCAGAATGCAAGTGGAGGTGACACGAGCAGAGCTGTGGATATGCTAGCATGGTGCTGCTCATCCCCAGCCTTTCTCCACTATGAGAACATGCCCAGGGTAACAGCTGATCAAAGAAGGATTATAGACATATGAAGCACGCCTACAATTCATCTGCATCCTGGAAACAAGCCCAGTGACCTCAGACAGAAGCAGAGCAGCCCCCGCTGACCTGCAGAACTGAGAGCAACAAAAGTGTTAATGTCCTAAGGCACTGAATTTTGTGGTGATCTGTTTGCGGCATCATTGTGGCAACAGCTGGGTTAAAGCCCATCTGGGTCCACACAGTGCAGGTGATGACCTATCAGGCACCTGACTTTTGTAGTCTCCCTACCCCCTCAAGGTCACTAAAATTGCCAATGGGCTTTTTAGTTGCCTCTCCCAAGGTAGCAACCAGGACAAGCACAAAGGTAACCTAAGGGCTAGGCTTACCTGTCTGAGTTCCAGGCTTTCGCTTGAACTTGGCTTGGGCATTCATTCTTCACTAAGTTATTTGCTCTTGAATGAGGTTTTAAATTCTAATTTCAAGCATTTTTCATCGTTTTCACTTAGAATGTTGGCTCAAATTACCCAGCCTATTACTACAGGATGGGCAAGTAAGGCAGACTAGCTCACTCACCTGTCCTGGAAGGACATCTGAGGACAGATCCCGCGAAAAATTCCCCATGTGGTTGTCTATTGATTTAGTAGAGCTGAGCTCTCCCACCTCACTTCTGAGGATGGTGCTCTCTGGCCAGTAGCCACAATCCAACAGTTCAGCATGGGCAGCATCTCTCTCTACCATGTTTTCCTCCATCTCCATAGCCTCTAGTCAAGTCAGGCCACATCCCATCCTACCTGGAAATTTCTTGAAGTGTTCTAGTGGGTCTCTACTTCTGCTGTCTCCTTCCCCAATTTTTCACTCTGCTTATGCCAGAGAAATTCTTCTAGCATGGAAAGATGGGTATGACCCCACGCTTCTTACAACCACAACATCCCCATTACCTGTGGGTGAAGCCACTTTGGGGGCACATTATCCAAGACTCTCTACAGTTTTCCCCTTAGCTACATTTCCAGCATCATCTTTCATAAATTTTTCTCTTGCATTCTTTATTCACCAGAAATATTATTTCGACTTTTTTTTTTTTTACGGTAACCAAGATATACTCTCAGCTCTCTATGTTTTTATGGTGATTTCTATATCTGGAACACCTTCACTATTTTCTCTCTAAGAACTCCAAGGCTTAGTTCAAACGTGACAACACTTTTGAAGATCTTCCCTTATCTGTGGGCAGCATTTTCATCTCTCTTACCCACTTTGCATTTTGAATGCTTTATCATTATAAGTAGTTGGGTTGCTATGGCCATATCTATTTTCCCCACTAGAGCTCTGCTTTACTCTTTATTCCTTCCTCACTTCTGGAACAAGGACTTTCTTTCCTGAGAGGTGTTCAACACATGTTTGTGCAATGAATGCAGGAAACAGTCAAGGGATCTTCCTTGTTCTTCCAATTGGTAAGGCATGTTTCCCAATATGTTTTATCCTTAATAGAGCAAATATACCAATTTTTTATATTTCCTATATTTTTTTCAACAAGAAAAATTTGTACGTTTTTGAAGATGCTGTGACTTAAATGAGGTAATTTTCTGATTAATATTAATCTTTACAATATATTTCTCCCTTGTTAATTGAGTAATACCCTTTGTTGAATATCTAGAGAATTCATAAAAATCAAGGTCACTCAATCTCATCAAAATATTAGGATGGTTATCTACTTCAGTCTGGTGGTCTAAACAGGAAAAGAGAATCGGATATAAGTATTTACAGAGAGAACTAACCGCAGTGAACTAGTTACACAAATCATTAAAGAGGTAAGGAATCCAACAGAGGGTGGTATGACAACCCAGAGATTAGCACCTATGGCGTGGGAGGGACACAGGGCTGGAGTCACCTAATGGAAGATATCCCATGGTGAAGCTGTCCATTGGGAGCTGCCAGATGTGCCAACTAAGGCAGAGCAGGAAGGTGGGAGGCAAGAACACTCGGGCCTCTCCCTTTGTCCCACCCTTCAGTCTGCTGACACTGAGCCCCCTGGTTAAACTCAGTTGGAAGCCTATACAAGTGGAAGTCAGGTGAGCTTCCCCTGTGCCGTAGTGAAGAAGGACAAGGAGTGGATTGGAGAGAAAGGAGACCCAGAGTAGGCACCCAGTCTCCATTTTGTGGCTAGTCTTACAGGAACTCTATCGTTCTTCTTACAGAACGTTTTTGTTTAAATTGAGGTATGATGTGCATTTAGTAAAATGCAGACACATTGTATGTCCAGGTTGATAAATTTCACATGTGTATACATCTCGGCAACCACCACCCAGATCAAGGTGTGGAACATTTCCTTTATACCAGAAGGTCCCTGATGCTAGTCCCCAGTCTAAAACCCACCCAGAGGTCAGCACTTTTCTGAATTCTGTTTCTGGAGATTCATTTTACTTGTTCTTGCATATCCCATAAATGGTAACAAATAATATACACTCTTTTGTTTGGTGTCTTTGGTTCAATATACAGGTTTTTAAATTTTTCTGTTATTACATGTATCAATAGCTGTGTAATGTTTCATTGTATAATATAACACAATGTGTTTATTGTCCTTTTGATAGAAATTTGGATTGATCTTTGTTTTTAGCTATTCATGAATAAAGCTCCTATAAAAATCTTTGTGTATATATTTTGGTGTATGTTTCAGGTTTTAGTTTTGCTCCAGCAGCAAATGCTGAGATGGAGATCAGCATATAGGAAGTTTATTAGGGAAAGAGAAAAAAAACACACTAGAATGCTGAGAAATCTTGGTATTATGTCTTCCACAAATGTTTGATAGGATCCGCTGGCAAAACCATCCAGGTCTGGAGTTTACTTAATTAAGAACTCAATTCTTTAATAGATGTAAAGCAATTGGTATTTTCTATATCTTTTTCTGCCAGTTTTAAGTAAATTCTGTTTTTCAATGAATGTGTCCCATTTCTCTAAATATTCAAGTACATTGCCATATGTTTGCTCAGAGTATTGTTTTAATTTTAATATCTGTGGAATTTGTATGATACCCCCCTTTTCATTCCTGATATGGGTAATTTGTGCTTTCTTTTTTTTTGTTGATGAGTCTTGCTCAGGCGTTATCAATTTTATCAATCTCTTCAGAGACACGTTTTGAAAGAATAACTGAATTCTAATAAGAAAATAATATCTAAAGCCAAAATTTAAAAATGGTGATAGCATGTAATTTTGAAACATGGCTGAGTCATAAGAAAAAAAACTGCTAAAAATATTAAAAGGAATTGGTGTTGAAGGGGCAGGAGACTGTTTTTGTTGTTAATAAAATTAGTCACAATGCTTTATCTCTTTAAAGCATGCATGTGTATCAATTTGAAAAAATAATTAAAACTCAATTAAAAATACATCATAACGGTATCATCCTTACACGATGTTGTGAGAATTAAATAAGAGAAAGCACGTACAGTGCTTCGCATAATATAGGCATTTAATAAATGACAGCCATTTTAAATGCTATTTTGTACACAAGCATCATTATAAAAACATTAATGCAACTCTAAATATAATGAGAAAAATTCCACCTTCCAAACACATCGAATACTGTTCATTTGTCTTTGTTCTCCTGCAATTTTTATTGCTAGAGACACCTAAATTTTACGTAGCAGGAATAATAATGTACACATATGTTTGTATTTTTAAATATCATATTAACTAAACTTTTCATGTTTCAATAGATGTTTTAATCAATGCTTTATACCCCATTTGGTCATTATGCTATGCTGTACTCATATTTGTATTATTGTTGGATGCTTCTGCATTTTTTTCTGGCCATTATAAATGATGTTCCAATAAATGTCTTTAAATATGCAGCACTTTTGGCTTTGGGATAATTTTCTTCATTTAAATTCTCAGAAGTGGGACTGCTAGTTCAAGGGATATGACTGCATATATTTTTCTATTAATGTACTTCCATATTTCTTTCCAAAACAGCTTTGACAATTTACATTATCAGCAATATCTGAGTATATTGATTTCAGCAAAACTTTGACACATTGCCTATCATCAGCATTTTAATTTTTTGCTAAATTTAGAAATTTCATAATAAATAGTATGCTACTTTCAACCTGGAAAATTGAGAGATTGCAGAAAAAGAGACAAATTCCCTCCCCTGCAAGAATTCCTGTCCTCCTCAGTGCGAATCTTAGTAGGCTCAGATGGCTACAAAAGAAATACCACCGGCTGGGTGACTCAAACAAGGAATATTTATTTTTCACAGTTCTGGAGGCTGGAAATCTAAGATTGGGGTGCCAAAAGGCAGGGTTCTTGATGAGGGTCCTCTTCCTGATTAGCAGATGTCCATCTTCTTGCTGTATCCTCATGGGCTGAGGGAAAGAGGGATCATTTTTCTCCTGTCTCTTCTTATAAGGGCGCTAATCCCATTCAGGAGGTCTCCACCCTCATGACCTAATCACCTCCCAAAGGCCCCGCCTCCAACATCAGGCTGGGGATTAGGCTTCAGTGTATGAAGTTTGGGGGACACAAACATTTGGTCCACAGCAGGGAGATTCCAAGTAACTTACAAGAAATACCAATCTTTCTATGTGCTTTTTCTCTCCTTTGTTTTCCAGCAACTCTTTTTTTGGCTTGAACACGTGTCTTTTGTTATATCTTGATTTCTGCTAGGTCTTTGTCTATCTCATGCTTCCACCTGACTGTGTTGTTACTCCACTGTTTCTTCGTTCTGGAATGTCGTTTTCCGTCTTTCTGCTTGTTTAATGTCACCTCCTCTATCAAGTCTTCCAGAATCAGCTTCCCCTTACCAATTATTGCAGGATTTACTCCTCAGCCCCCGTGAAAATCTTCAAATAAATCTTTGACATCTCTTTCTATACTGTGTTTTGATTACTATCTCCCTGTCCATTTTGCTACCTAGACCAGAGTTCCTTGAAGGCAGGTAACTGTGTCTTATTAATTTTGTTCAGTTATCCTTGTGACTCACAATAAATAAATATTGATTTGTTGATTGAAAATAAATATTATTTTATCTTGACCTGTTTTAAAAGAAAAATGCTTGTGCCTGTGTGTATGTGTGCATGTGCGTGAATTTTTGTTTCATTTTGTAAGTAAAGGAGCTGGAAAGAGAAGTTTCTAGAACACTTTATTTCAGTTCAGTTCATTTCCATGGAGGAGGACAAAAAGTCAATTTCAATTTCAATTCCGCATGTATCAATGCTCTGCAGACCTAATTTTAGTCCTTTCAGAGTTTTACACTTTTGCACCCAAAACTAAGAATTCTAGTTTCCCAACATTCCTGTTCCCTTAAGATTCTCCCTCTCTTCAGTTAGAACTTGCAAAGTTGCGTTTCTGGTTCAGATTCATTCATGGCTCTGTTGTGTGAGGGACTGACTCTGTTCAGACCATTCTTTTTATCCTGGACTAATATTCCATGATTAGAAAGAATGAAGCCAAGTCCTTAAGGGGACCTTAGCTGGACTCATTGCCTCTCCCTTTCTGTTTCCATTGTCTCAACAAATCCATTCTCCCATCTCATTCAGGGCATTTTCCTATTTCAGAGGGCAGTCAATACTTCAGGCTGCCTCAGGAGAAGCGAGATGGCCTAATGAGAAATTTGATCAAGAAAAAAGAAAGCTACCTGAGAGATCTAGCCCCGAGGTAGTCTCAACTTAAATGCAAATAATGTGCATGGGAACCAACAGCGCCCCTTGGGTTCCAAGCATAGATCTGCCAAGAATGTACTGTACTGAAGACTCAGCGGACATTTCAAGGAAGCTCAGGTCCCTCATAAATAAAATAACGGTGTTGTATTCAGGCTCCTGGGTGCCTTTCAGATTTGAGATCCTTCCATTTTAATATTTGCATCTTAAATTCATGTTTATGTAAAAGTTTAAGTTCAAAGTTTGTGGCTAAGGCAGCCAGGTAGAATAGAAAGAACAGAGAAGGAACACTCCAAAGATCTGGGTTTGAATTGGGACTCTGCTGCTCATAGGTTACGGAACCTGGAGGAGGCCACATGAACCCTCATGTAAAAGCTGGAGAACATCTCCCATCCTGCCTGCCACACACGGTATATTTTGGATTAAAGGGAGGAGAACACACTTTGTAAGCCACGCTGTGTTGCCCCCGCCTGAGAATCCATGAGATTCCTGGATTCTCAGCCTAATACTGTCAGCTCCTGTTCATCTGAGCCTTGAGAGCAGGGCTGCTCCAGTTGCTGGTTGTTTGCACAGCATCTTGCATGGCAGCCAGGACAGCTGGGCCCTTAATAAATACTTTGGTTGATGCTGTTGCGCCTGTGGCAACAGCCCAAATGGGTGACACACAAACTCGGAGGCTCCCACAGCGTTTGACGGCTATTTGGAAAATCCACCCTCCCCATTTCAGGACTCAGGACATTTTTATAGCAGTTCCTGGCAGGATGGCAACATTTAAAAAAGATGGAATATGCAGCATCTCATTTCTCAAAAAGCCACTTTACTGTCACACCCTGAAATCCCTGCAATGCGTGGGCCAAGCAGTCAGCTGTGACTTAACGTCGCTGTGAAACTGGAAGCTTACAGAAGCTGCCTAATGTGTTGCTTTTTCTTCTCTTTGTCAACCTGCTTAAAAATCAGATTAAGATTAACGCTGGCCAAATCATATTCTTGAATCATACAAATAAATTGTTTATAAATAAATAAAATAGGTCTTGCCTCTCCCAAATGGAACTGGTCTTATTCTGAGGCCTAGGTGGTCATCAGAAGCTACAATATCACGCCCCCCCCACACACATCTAGTACCCCTAGGAGGATTGTGAAACACAGGGGAAAGATGATCCAGCAACACAAGGAAACAATATGCTACATTTGCCTTGAATATAGTAGGTCTGAACAGTATTTATTTTATTCAATTCCATACAGTAGTGGGACAATACTATATGTAATTTAAAATCTGCTGTGGGGTCAAAGTCTATTCCTGACCCTTACTGGTTGTGTCACTTAGGAAAGCCACAACATCAGAAAATATTTCCTCTAAAAACCCCAATCTCTAGAATATGCTTTGTAGTCATTGGTTTTCTTCCTTCCTTTGCGAACAGCATTAACTTTGAACATGAGATTGTTGAGTCTATGTGGTATTATGTGAGAACACGGAGAATGGAGAATGGCTTAAGACACTGAAATCAGAAAATAAACGCTGGTTATAAAAGAAGTGTGTGCGTGTGGATGTGTGCAAGTGTGTGCATATCAGGCACTGGCAATGAGAGGGAGGGAGAGAAAACGGATGGATTTCCAGAACTACAGATTAACGTGATGAGGGTCACAGATTAAACAAATGAAGGGTAACTCACTGAAAGAAAAGATTTTTAGGCCAAATAAATATAGAAATTGTTTGTGAATGTATAGAGATGATCATTCTATATGGATTCTTGAAGAATTAGTTATTTCTAATAAAATCATTTCTGTCTTTGGCAGAGCTAATGGTGAGAGAGATCAGGGATGTGTGAAGAGCAAAAGTATTTTTGAATTCAACAAGGCATTTGGAAAGATTTTGCATAGTATATTTTCAGACAAAATCAATTACATATAGTAAATAGAAAAATAAATGGAAGTTGTGCATTTGGTCAACAATAGTAAAAGGGGGAAAAGGCAAATTTCAATATTAGATGTACTTGGTGCCAGTCACTATTTTAAGAATCTTAAGAATTATCTCAGTTAATTCTCACTATAGTCAAGCGAGGTAGGTACCAATATGATCCCATTTTACATGAGATGAATATGAGATACACAGCAGATCAGTCATTTGCCCAGGGAATGCTGCTGACAAGGACCAGAGCCAGTGTGTAAACTCAGGCCATCCAACTCCACGACCTATGTAGGTCTTCACCACACCTACTGCCTCTCAAATAGTTTCCAGGGAGCTGCTTAATGGGCCATGTTGCACCGAGGAAGGTGCTATGAGTTGAACTGTGTCCCCCCCAAAGTCTTAACCCTCAGTACCTCAGAATATGACATTATTTGGAGATAGACTCTTTACAGAGGCAATCAGATTAAAGTGAGATCACTAGGGTGGGCTCTAATCCAGTATGACTGGTGTCCTCATAAAAAGGTCAAACTTGGAGACAGACACACATACAAGGAGAATGCCATGTGAAGATGAAGACAGAAATCAAAGGTGATGCTTCTAGAAGCCAAGAAATGCCAAAGATTGGCAGCAAAACACCAGAAGGTAGGAGAGAGGATGGAACAGATTCTCTCTCACAGCCTCAGAAGGAACCAACCCTGCTGACGCTTTGATCTCAGAATTTTGGCCTCCAGAATTGAGAGAAAGTAAATTTCTGTTACTTTAAGCCACACAGGTTGTGGTACTTTGTTAGGGTAGCCCTGGGAAATGAATACAGAACAGTCTACTGGGTCTTCAAGCTCTTTCCTCATCCATGTTGCTGTGAATGAGTTAAATGAAAATACAGAGTACATGCTTTTCCTCTCTGGTAACTGGTGAAGCTGGGTGGAACTGACAAGATGAAATTGAGTCAAGACAAAGCCAACAAAAGAAAAAAAAATATATATATATATACATATATATATGTTTGTTGTGTAAATAAGCACATGATGATGCAAAAGTGAAGTTAATGGCCCCCAAATTAGCACATTTCTTGGTTGTACTCACAGAAGAATGGCATTGGGGTCAAGCAGGTGGCAATCTTACTTTGCTCTGTGCTTGTAAGGCCACATCTGTAGGGCTTATTCTCTTCTTCTGTCACTTTCCAAAAGAAATATGGACAAGGAGAGTATAATGGATGGTCAAGGGACTAAAGCCAAGATGAATTCATTCCGTCATTTAGTTATTCATTTAAATGTATTCCTTTATTTACCCATTCATTAACAAGTATTGAGTCCTTTCTATGAACTGGATAGAAAAGGGAATGAGATTGTTCCTACTGACAAAATATTTGCAACCCAGTGTGTGGCAAGCACAGCTTATTGCCTCCTTGGCACCTAATCCCACCTTCTTTCTTCTTAACTAGTTTTCTTGGTCAACGATATTCCCAGTCCAAGCTAGATAACCACATTTCCTTCCTTCTCCTCAGCTAGGGGTGGCCATGGGACAATTAGAAAGTCTTCAGAGGGGCTTTTTTTCTTTTTTCATTTTACAATCTTGCTAGACTTACTTGTTTGTTCTAGTAGCTTTTGTGTAGGTTCCAGTGTATTTTCTACATAGATCATCTGCTAATAAAGACAATTTTACATAAACCTTCATAATCTGTATGCCTTTTATTTCTTTTTCTTGACTTAAATCTATGACTAAAATCTCTGGAACAAAGAATAAAAGTGAGGAGAGAAGACATTCTTGCTACATCCCTGATCTTGGGGGAGAAACATTTAATCTTTCACCATTAAGTATGTTATTAGGTTTTTTTACAGATGCTCTTATCAGATTGAGAAAGTTTCTTTCATTCCAATTTAACTAAGAATTTTTATCATTAATGGATGTTGGATTTTGTCAAATGCTCATTCCACATTTATTAAGATCATCTTTCTTTTTGTCTGTTAATATACTGAATTACGTTGATTGGTTTTCAAATGTTAAGCCAACTTTGCGTTCCCAGGATAAATTCCACCTGGTCTTCATGTATTATCCTTCTTATATTTTTTTGGTTTCAATTTGCTAAATTTTCAGGTGGGCTTTGATTCCTTATAAAAGGGATCAAAGAGATAAAAATCTAGCATCCCTCTTTTCCTCTGCTTTTTGCCTTGACTGTGGAGACGATACCTGAACTCACTAGAAACATCTTACAATAGCGAAATGAAGAGAACTAAGACAAAATTCACAAGTCGTGAAGGGAAGAGAAGAAAGCTAGAAGGACCTCGGGTTCTCGATGGCGTGGGTGTGTGGTCACACTAACCCTGAGACTGCCTATCTCTATGGTTGTCTTTTTTTTTTTAAGTAAATAAATAGCCACACAGTTTAAAGGCATATTCTTTGGACTTTCTGTTACTTATAGCTGAAAGTATTCCTAACTGATACAAACTGAGACTGCTAGGCACATAATGGATATTGGAATAAGAATGACGCTAGAGGCACAGACAGAATCCTCTGGAGCTCTGCCTGGGGAACTCAGGAAAGGCTTCTGATTCAGATCTTGAAAGAAAATATGAGAATAGTTGTAGAAATAAGAATGTTTACACTGAAAAAGCGAGGACTCAGGTAGCATACATGCTCTGTCTTCAATATGAAAAAGCCTTTCATGCACAGGTGGGGTTTGACCCATTTTTCAAGGTCTCAAGGGAATAAGCTTGCAGGGATGGATTGTGGATGTAATAAAATTGACTCAAAATAAGAAAGATAACTTAACAAGGCTGCCTTAAAAACGTAGTGTGTCTCTATCTTAGAGCTGACTTGACCATGCACATAGGTATGACTACGTGATGGATAAATGATAGGAGTGATTCAAGCACCTCAGAGAGATTTAACTACATTTATTTTAAGGGATTCTTCATGGTGGACTGAAGGATTAGGTCTTTGGTAGTTTTTAAGAATTGGCTACTTATTCATACAAAGGATTGCCCTAATTTCATCAGGTTTAAAATCTTCAGCTATCAGTATCATACTTTCTCAGGGAGAAAGCTAAAAAAATGTATTCGATCTCCAGATATTGGGGCATGACACTATTTTGCTGTAGATATTTGCTAGCTATTCAGATGTGTCTAGATTCAACTGTGTATGTATGGAGTACGAGGTTGTTCAGGCTTATGATCTTAATTGGAATATAATTTTCATAAAGCTTTTAAATGGTTTTATTTGGACTAAAGGAAACACTGGGTTGAAGTGCATTTCTTTTATATTCATTTACGGCGCAGAACTATCGATCTGCAGATTTCTCCTACAGAGCATTTTATGTAAAGACCTGAGATGTGACAGGTGCAAAGAAATTGCTTTCGGAAAAAAACCTAAAAAACAAAAAGAAAATGAACTTCCAAGTCAATGGGAGTGTATTTCACAAGAATGTTTCTGCTTTGGCTTTTTCTTGGTGCTGTTCCTGTAATAACATTGCCATTGTTGTGATTTCATGCCCAGACTAGAAGGAGCAGCAACACCACCCTTTGAAGGCACTTGGTGGCTAGAATCTGGTCTTTGAATAAACCCATGGATACCTGCACTGGGAGCATTTACGACTTGCACAGTGTTCATCAGAAGCGCCTGCCAACCTCATTCTGTTTATCTATAAATTATACATGTATTGTACCTGCACGACATTGAATTTTCTTCACTTTAGCACTCCTGGAAACACATTTGACACTTGAATAAACTACTTTTGATCAGCTCAGAATACTTGGCTGGCAAGGAAGGAAAATGGGAAAAAGATGAAGAGATACTTCTCGGATTATTCTTAGCAAAGGGAAGAGAGGGATGCCGTCTTTCTAATTATTAACAGAGCAGGGTGAAAAGACTGATCACAAAGGAGGAGGCAGAGAATGTCGTGAATGTGGGCCTTTCAGCAACTTATGAAGGGAAAAAATTACACAGTGCCTTTGTTGCAAACCAAGCCTGTCTCTCAGCAAAATGAAAAATAGGAGAGACGGCCAAGAAAATTTAACAGGGAGTCAAAAATTGTCTTCAGAGCGTTGCAAAGCACCACACGATAATGTGAACCATAGTAAATTGGTGAATTGTGATAAAAGTGGAAAGAATATTGTGTGCCAAAAACATGCTTTTAGATTGATCCAGTGACTTTTGTAATGATAGCACCTAGTTGCAAGCAACCAATTGCCACAGTGACTGTTCTTCAGGAGAATAATGAAAACTCTGGCATCAACTCCGTGGTGTGCGATAGAGTGCATTTCTCATGAAGATGCTGGACATAAAACTCTTAATTCAGACAGTCACGAATTCAAGTCAGCTGCTAACTGCGAGGTCATGGCACATCTTTCCATCTCTATAGTCCTTGTTCCCTTATCTGTAATATGAGGATAATAATTTCTTTTTAATGAAGGACGGTGCATGAGATAACATGTTTTAGTTTGGAGGTATAAAGAAGATGTTCAAGAAACATTTATTCCTTCCTTTATTTTCCATTAGAAATTCTGTGAGTGTGGCATTATAGTTATCAATTTGGATTTCTTGTGGGTCATTTGGTTAACTCTACAGAAATGCACATTTTTATCAACAGTATCTGTGACCCATAATTTCAATGTGTCGGTTAAGAGTCAGACGGCCTGGGTTTGAATCTCAGTTCCAACACCTGGGCAAATTATGCTGTGTGACCTTGGGCAAGCTACTTAACCTCCCTGCGCCTCCATTTTCTCAGCTGTAGAATGGGGATAATGAGTACTCACTTCATAGGGACGTTAGGAGGATTAAATGATTTAATACTTATAAAATTCTTCGAATGGAGACTGGCTCAGAGTAGGCCGTATATAAGTGCTTGTTAAATAAATATGTTTGCAATTTAAATAAGAAGCATTAATACCCCATTGACAAAGCAAATATTTACCTCATCCTCCCAAGTGCGACACTTCTTCATTACCAGGTGTTCTTTTCTGTTTAGAAACTGAGAACCAAGCATACGGGTGAACCCTCAGGGCTCTGTATTGCCTAGGCAGGACGTGCTTTAAAAGCACACGTCTTCAAAAGAATTCATGTTCAAAACCAAAATGACCCACCTGGCTCCCTAGAAAACAAGAAGGGCAAGTCTACACGTCATTATAACTCAATGCACAACAAAAGAGGCTTCGCAGGGCTGTGTGCGAAGTACCGTGGATCTCCCAAAGAAGAGAGACTTATTTCAAACCGGAAGAATCAAGGACGAATTCCCCCAGGAGGAGGGTGACTGGGTAAAGGAGCATCCCCTTTCAGAGCTGACCTATTTGGTGTACATGGAAATCACTCTGGGCTAAGACAATCACAGAAGGCTTCTTGGAGGAGGTGGCGTATATGATACATGAAGAAAGCTGAAGAGGATTTGGAATAGAGACAGAGAGGGCTATGACTTTTAACATTTAAGAGATGCTGGGTACGCATCAGACAGCTCTGGCTGACACTCAGCCCGGCCCTTTTCACATCCTTGGACAAGTCTCTTTCACACTTCTGAGGGGTAACACCACTTGCTCTCACAGGGTTGTGTGGGGAGCTGCTGGCAGGTGTCAATGACATAGCATATGTGAAAAGGCCTGGGGTGTCCAGCCTCTGCCTCCCAGTACCCCTTCCTACCTGCCTCTCAGGTGGGAACGAGTTCTCCAGGATGGAGCTCTTGGCCTCAGAGAGGACGCAGATCGCATCAAACTCTCTATGTGGTCGATAAACAAGAAGAAATTGCCCGTTATCCTACATATACCAAGAGAACAAAGAATGCTTTATTAAGCTTACCTTGTTCTCCCATCATTATGTTTTTCTTCTGCAATGGGCACTAAGCTGTGTAACTGCCAGTGGCTACAGAACAGATAATAAAGCTTATTAGCGTAATAGCCTGTGAGGAACAGCGGGAGAAAAAGGTCTGACGCTAAATGCTCTGGCAGAATCCCTGGGATTTTAATTTCAAAATTAGGCCATTGTAAGTGGAAGGGGGTTCTATTTTGTTTTGATTGGCGCCGTATTTAGCACTAGGCCCAGAAGAAATATGACAGAGGAACGAGTGATTTCAGTACGCTTCTGAGTTGGATGAAAGATGTTTGGAGCTTTGGGGGAAAAACATAAAAACAATATTTCTAAATATCATTGTCCTGCATGGGACCCAGGCTTGCCTGTTGGTGGGAGACATGTGAGTGGCATGACTTCAGATCTGCCAGAAGGGAGGCATTGACATTTCCAAAGTGGCTATCACATGCCAGGCATGCTAGACCCTGGGACTGAGGAGATAAAAATAATCTCAACAATTAAGCATAATGTGATAATTGCTCTAACAGGCAGTGTAGAGGAAGGAATGCCTAAAACCTGAATTTTTGGCCCAAGGTTCCAGGCTAAAAATTCATCAGGGGTTCAATGGATAAGTTTCCGATGGTAGCCATGTCTACTGTTGGAATTAATATTATTCTCTGAACTCAGGTTTGCAAAAATTGGCCCATTACTTTCTTTTTCTAAAATCAGATTAAATCTGATACTAAATATCTTCCTTGCCAGACTGGTCCTGGAAAGTTCAATGGTAGTCGTTCTGGTCGACATCTCACTGGGCAGCATGAAATGCCTAGCTGGTCTGAGAGGGAACTAGGCGTGTGCTCATAAGTCTTTGGTCTATGCAGGTCACCACAGACATGCATGTTGTCCAAGGTCTGAACTTCTTTTCAAAGTTGTGTCCCTGCTGCTTCTGTGCCAATCCTGGACACGGGGAGTCTTTCCTGAGGCTTGGAACCTGCCGCTCAGTGCCCAGCCTCCCTCCTGAGAATGGTCCCCAGTGCCCTCTGAAGTCCCTATTTCCCTCAAGGTCCTGATTCGCAAGGGACCAGAGACGTCTGTCCACCTCCTGGCTTGTAAATCTTTCCCACCTGCAGAATCAGCCTTTTCTGCCTCAGGTCCTCAACGTGAACTTCTTGAGTGTGTCACTTTGTGCACAGTTTCAAAATACTTCAGGATTCATATCTATATAGACGCTTCTTGGGTCAATCGTATCCACATCTTCAACTTCACCAGATGTTACCACAATGCTTTCAAAGGCAGCTGCATGGATCCATTGTCCTTTGAGCGGTGAGTGACTCTTCCCATCCCCCAACATTCTTGACAATAACGGATATTATCAGAATTTTGTAAATTTCTGCCAATCTGGTATGTGCGTGAAATAGCCTTCTTCATGTGGTCTTGATTTTCATTTTCCCCATTAGCAGAAAATTGAACCTCTTTTTCATTTGTTTACTTACTGACCCTTCAGGTGTCTCTCATATATTGTCTATTTGTATCCTGTGCCCATTTTCCATTGTTTTTTTTTTTTTTACTCATTTTCTTATGGATTTGTAAGAGCTCTTTTTAAAAGCAAGGAACTAATTATTTGATAGGTATATGTGTTGCCAATTTATTCTCTCAGTCTTTCAAATTAAGCTGAAAATTTTGATTCTGAAGTAGATAAATTCCTTCATTGCTTACATTTTTGGGGTCTTTTAAAATAAGTCTTATCCTATCCCAAGGTCTTAAAGATTTTCTCCTGTATTTTCTTCTAAAAGTACCCAAGTATTGGCCCTTTAAAAATATGCCTGGTGTTAAATTTTACTGGTGGTGTGAGACAGGGATTTAATTATCTCCCCGCATTGCCAGCACAATCTATTGACTGCACCATCCTCATCAGCCATCACATTACCGGACATGTAGAAGGCTATCTGAGGAGTCTCTTTTCATTCACTCATCTAAAAATACCAATTTGTTTTAAATACTGTGATTTTAGAAATCTTATATCTCATATGCCATTTCTTCCCATCTTGTTCTTTGCTTCAAATTTATTCTAGGCTTTTTTGGTCCTATATCTTACATATACATAGTAGTAATGGCTTGATAACTTCCATCAAAAAGTTTGTGGAAATTATTTTGGATTAATAATTAATTTGGGAGAATTGACATTTTTGTGATATTGAATCTTGTATCCAAGAACATTTTAGATCTCTCTACTTAGTAAAATATTCTTTAAAGTCATTCAGTAATGTTTTGTAATTTTCTCTATAAAGTTATTGTATATTTTTCATTACTGATGATCTTATAATTTATTGTTACAGTGAATTAATTATTTTCATTAGAGTCTCTAATTAATTATTGAGGTATAGAAATTCCATTGACTTTCATATGCTAATCTCATTTACAGCAACCTAGATGTACCATCTTAATAGTTTTAATAGTTTGTGGCTTTGCCTGCATTTTCTTTGTATACTATCCTGTCATTTCTAATTTTTATTATTCATGTTTTTTTTCCTTTTTCTACTTTAGATAAGAGTTCCAGTGCTCAACGTAAGTGATGACTTCCAGCATTCTTGTTCCATTAATTTACATGCTTCTAATGTCATTATTATGCACAATCTTTGTTAGAAGTTTTTAATAGACATCAATTTAAGGAATTCCCCTACATTTTAATATTTAAAGATTTCATTTTTCAAATATGAAGACTGAACATTTTTCAAATATTTCTCTGCATCTATTTAGATTATAGTCTTTCTCTTATAATCTATTGATTTAATATATCACATGAACGAATTTTCTGATGTGGAAGCATCCTTGAATTTCTGAGACAAAATCTACTTGGTCACGTTGTATTAGCTTGTATTTGCTAGGTTTGATGTGCCATATTTTCTAAGATTTTCATGTTGAAATTCGTTAGGTAGATCAGTCTATAATTTTCTTTTTGGAAATATCCCTATGTGGTTTAGGGATCAAGAGTGTACCAGCCTAACAGAGTGAGTTGGGGATTTCTGGTGAGACTTGTCGGTAACACTTTGCTATCTTTTCATTCAGGGAATGAGAGAGACAGGGGAGGATTTTGGTTATAGATTCAATTTACAGACTTTTGATTGGGTTACTCGAATTTTCTATTTCTTTTTTAATCTGTTGCAAGATTTCTCAACCTTGGCACTATTGACATTTTGGGCTAGATAACTCTTTGCTGTTGAGGACTGTCCTGTGCTTTGTAGGATGTTTAGCAGCATCTCTGGGCTCTACCCACTAGATGCCAGTAGCACCTCCCTATCCTTAATTCTAGTTGTGACAACTAAAAACGTCTCCAGACATTGTCAAATGTCTCCTGGGGAGCAAAATTGCCCCTGGTTGAGGACCATGGGTACAATTTTACAATTATAACATTTATCTGACAGAGTTGATATGAGAATTCAAAGAATTAATACATGTAAATAGCTGATATCATTGTCTGGTACAAAGAAAATGCTCAGTAAATGTTGATATTTCCTATTATAATCAGTTTGCCAAGACTGAGTTATCAAGGTTTGTTCTCTGGGTGAGAAGAATGTTTGTGCACCCCACCCCACACCTGCCAGTGTTTGAAAGTAACTTGATAGGCAAAGTATTGACACTTTTTTGTCAATAATGGCAGATGGTAGAAATGAGAACTCTGTGTTTTATGAGTGTTTCTCCTATTTATACATATGGAGTATATAAAGCTCTCAATTCAAAATGATCAAGACTGTACATGCAGAGTGTAGCCAATTAATCCTGGAAAGGATTCTTCCAAAGGGTGATTCTTAACATGAGAAAACATAAACTTTCAGAAATTTAAACTGTGTGTGAGATCCCTGGAGTGTGACTTATATTCTTGGAAGGACAAAAACAAAAATTAATGTTGTCACATAAATCCTTGGCTATTCAAGCCACGCCAATTGCATTTTGCCCATTTCCTCATTGTGCTGTTTTTTTGGAATTTCATAGATCCCCATGAAAAATAGTCTCTTCCCAACATGAGATTAGTTTAGAAAAACTTTGTGTTATGGACAGGACCTCACAGAATGGAAAGTTCCTGTTCTTGGAGGAGACATGATGTAGGAGAAACAGCATGATCCCTGAGCCAGGCTTCAATTTCCAGCCCTGTCACAATATCTCTGAAACTCTGGGTGAGTGTTGAAACTTTGTGAGCCTCTATTTCCTCTGCTGTGAACAGGGGCAGAAATGGAAACATTTCTACATCTGAAAATTGTGCCTGTCTGGGAGGATAATGGAAAAAGAATAACATTCTGTCTATCTGAGAGGATATAATAAGTTCATTGGAAGGGCGATTCCTAGTGCTAGTGTCTTTCACATCGTGGAGTGGTGATAAAAGAAGGGGTTCTGAAGACCAGTGACCCGGATGCCATCTGGCTTTGCTGCATCCCAGCTGTGTGACCCCAGTCAGCCTAACCTCCCTGCGCACTAGCTTCAGCTCTGTCCAGTGGAGGCGCTCTTGGTTCCTATCTTCCAGGGCAATTGTGAAGGTGCAGTGGGGACATTGGGTCAGTTACACGAGTCCTTAGAACAGTGTCTAACAAATGTTAGTGCTCAATAAGTTAACTTCTGTCATTATAATTATTATTGGTGTTGCTACTGTTATCAGTCATGAATCCTGTCTGCTTCTCCCTGTACCCCGCCACCCCCCCAAACACCCCTATAAATGGAGGCATGCATTCTTAACAACTACAAACTGCTTTTGCTCTTTGAAAGCATTTCACACACGTTAAGAACTTTTATTCTGGTTTCATACTGGAGAAACTTGCTTTCCCGAAGGGAGGTGGCCATTGGGTGGCATCCCCAGACATCATCAGCCTCAGAGATTCAGGAAAACAGACGACTTGGAGTCCCATTTCCATGAGATTCCATTGGTGAGACAGGAGTGGCTGGCTGGTTCCCACTGTGTTCAGTGTGTCCCTCCCCACCAGGGGTTGGGAAAACGGCAGGAGCGGGGAGCCAGAGGAGCTATACCCTGTCGCCCCCGGGAAGATTGATGGATTTCTTTTCAAGGTCCCAAAGCTCAGGCTGTCTCCTTCCCACATGGGGTAAGTAGCCCTTGCCAGCTTCCAGGGGTTGAGAACAATGCCTGCATATCACTCAGGAAGAGCCTTAGAGAGGGGCTGATATGGAAACTGGAGATCTACAGCCCTCCACGAGGAATTCAGAATGGAAACCCCACAGCATCCTGAGGGGGAGGGAGGCAGCCTGAGCTGAGGGCAACTGGGGTACCGTGAAGAAGGCTGCTTCCTCTGCCTGCCTGCGTGCTGGCAGCTGGCAGAATGCACAGCTCAAGGTAAACAGCAGAGTCCTGAACAGAACTCTCTGGAACTTCAAGGGCTTTGGTCAGATTTCTGTAGGTCTTTCGGAGGTAATCTCCTAACAAGAATTACATTTTTTCTTGCTAGAAGAGAGTGTGACACTTGAATAAGAAGCATCAAGTTACACAGTGGACATTTCTAAGTGAAAGTTATCATGTAATGAAAATGGATCTATATACCTATAACCAGAAAATACAGAAAAAAACTTTTTTTATTCTTTGTTTTTATAGAGAATGATGACTAAATTAAACATAATGATACCAGCTCAACACAAGGTTGACAAGATGGAAGCCGTATGGTAGAAAAGAAACCATATTGTAACTTTGAATGACCTCTGACTAACTAACCCAGCTGGATCTGCGCCCTCCAGGAGATCCACCTGTTCTGCAGATTTTATGACCCTTGCTTGTACATATACCTTCCAGCTGTGATAAGATGATAACTTGGCTCTCTTGAGTGCATTAGGAATATGATGACTTCCTGACAGTCTATCTGGTGTAGTGACTCCTAGTCTGTGACACCAGAGGGCCAACTTTCCCAATCCTCTCCCCTACAACCCACTGGCCTATATAAATGCCTCAAGGTTCTGTGCCCCTCTTAAGATGGTTCTTTAGGATGCTACTCCCCCCATCTTCCTTTTTGCTAGCTTATCGTTTAATAAATGCCCTTTCTCTGCCACTATCTTGCCTCTTGATGATTGGCTTTTGTCTTGTGGCAAGCAGATCGCGCCCTTTGTGTGGTAACAATAACAGTAATCGTTAAATGTGAATTATTTAGACATTTCCAAGGGATAATTAACACATTTGTTATTGTGAAAACCATATGCATATGTATGTATATGGTGAAACAACAGCATAGAAATATCATGGTAACACAGCCTAGGACATGGCACCGGATACCTCGGTCCCATATCTGTTCCACCATGCAGTTTTCCTCACCTCAGCGTCTCTCTTTGTGTAAGTCAGGGATGAGATCTGTGTAATTTCTCCCACAGGTAGTCATGAGATCCAAACACGGGAAAAGACGTGAGATGCCTAAAAGCGTGTTAGCCCCTCACATGTACTATTACCGAGATTATCCTAGACAGCTGTTTGCTGGCAGCTCAGTACTTCAATTTGAAATGAGTGACAAAGCAGATAACCTGCTTTGCAACTGTAGACTTTTGTTGTGATACATCTCTCCCCAGGAGATTTACCTTATGGTCTTTAGCACCATAAATGGCCACATAGGCATCACGAAATGGGCTTACTTCCATAAAGTGTATAACAGATTCAATACATCTATGGGTTCATTTTAGGTTTTATTTTACAAGCTGGGGATTTTCAACAATTTTCTGTTTGGCAAATTCGCCACCAACCCCCGCTTCTCTTCACACCTTGGCTTGATAGCTCCATATTTATTTTTGTTTATTCAGGTGATGAACGCAAATCTTTAACAGGCTTGGTAAACAGATTTTTTCCAGAATTAAAATCCTTGCTCATCATGAAGAAAATTTCTAAAGAGACCTGAGGCAATTTGACCAAACAAATCCTCTTTAATCCTAACCACTTCTTAATATGGTTAAATTTACTTTGAAGCTTCACATTTAGAATATTGTCAAGCTCCTGATTTTGTGGCTTGTCTTCTAAAGAGCTCCCACAAGAAGTGTCCAGCTCTTGTTTCTACATCTCCATGTACTCCCTCACTTCTTCGGAGAGTGTGGAGTCTATTCTTCCGTTAAACCTCAGCTACTGTGACTATGTATGCACCTCACTCACAATATATCAGAGAACATTTTCTTGTCTGCTTTTCCTGAAAGGACAGAGATGCTAGTTTACTTGACTTATTATCATTAGCATAATGCCCAGTACATAAAGAAGATTGATGAATGTTTTCTGAATGAATTAATGACTGACTAAATGATTGCTAGCTCCGTTTTTCTGATTGCTCTGGGCATTCGTTTGAGTCCATGGAGAGGCAGATGACAAGACAAAATTGCATATGCAGGGGATTTATTAGTGGAACTTGTGCATAATAAAAGTGAGGTATCGGGAGTCAGTAGGGAAAGCCATCAGGCCACAATGGTGGTGTTTAGCTGTGAAAGGAGAGAGGAAGGAAGGACTGACTAGGAAGAGCCTCAGGACTCAGGACAGTGGTCTGAGAAAGCCCTCTAGACTGATGGGACTTTCTGAGTGGATAGCACCCCTGAGAGGAGTCCCGCATCAGGAGAAATGGGCCCGAACCAGTGTCTCTATCAGGTTCAGTCATTGGCTGGGGTCTGCCCGAGGGAAGCATGATCTCGGCATTCACGGCACCTGCAGCTGGGTGGCCTGTCAGTCAACTGCACTTTCTGCAGCTGGTTCTCCTGGAGGGAGATCTGAGCAGAGGACTTCCATGGCCATCAAAGTTCATCCCCAGTGCCACTGTTCTATGTAGGCTCACAAGCCCCTACTCTAACAAGGGACCATGCAGACTCTGTGTCCAATAGACCTTGGAACATCTGGATATTCTTTGCCCAGTATACAATCTCTCTATAAATAGTCATAGGTCCCTCGGGGGAAGGACTGGAGAAATTATTGCAGGATATACTTGCTGCAGTGTTGCAGAGTTCTTCCTGCTAGGGATTTAGCCACCTCTTCCTTCTATGGACTTTGGGACCAAACTTGGGCTCAAGGCCTGGAGCCGAGCAAGAGATCATGCCTCTTTAGTGGAGTGACCGCCTCCCTCTCCTGCTCCTCCATTTTAGCTTTGTTGTTGTCGTTATTTCCTTCGGATGTTAATAGCATTATTATTGATCACCCCTCCCCCAGAGATAATGTGTTCTATTAACTGTTCCCACAATGTCAGATCAAGCTCCCCTCAGTTGCCATTTTGGCCTTCACAGTCATAATGGCAATTGCATCTTCCTTGCTTCTGGCAGGTACACGCTACCACCTACCTACCTGTTTTACTCCAAGCTTTCTTCATCCCCATGATATTAAAAATCACAGCTCTGAGATCACCTCTCCTACTCTCAGTCCTGGCCTACAAAGGAGAGCCACCACTGAACATCTTGGTGAAGCTCTCAGTGCTGCATCCCTGATGCAGGGCTTGGTGGAATGTAGTTCTTTGGTGGGTCTTGTGGCCTTACATATTATATTGATTCAGTGCGCCCGCTTCCCTCAGTCCCTTTATGTCTTCCTCCACCATCTGCCAGGGTAACTCAGACATTTCTACTTTGTCAACTTGGGCCAACTTAGTAGTGAATTTGCATTATTTCTCTGGAGTCCTTGCCTAGATGTTAAATTCCACGTCCTGAAAAAGTACCCCCAATTCAAAATTTCTCGCCTATCTAGGCTTATGTTCTGGCTCCTTGGTGAGGCATTTTCCAAATCCAGTCCCAGTGGTATCCACGTGTCCCCTGCTGGTTCACACTGGCTACTTCTTATACCCCCTTTGACATATAGTCTCCTTCCTCCTGTATCAGACTGAGCATATCCCTAGTTGAGTTATACCAGGATTTAACCCTAGTTATTGATCTAGTAGCAGGGGAAGGAGGTGGGGGCGTCTATCAAGGTGGGAGGGGACCTGCTTTGTGGGGAAGATGTTTCTTCAGCACCATCCAGTCCAGCAGAAGTGCTAGCTCATATTAGAAACCAGTTGGCTACTCCTAAGCTGTGAAGGTTCAGGGGAATCTACAGAGCCATCATCCTTGGAGGGTCCACCTACATGTGCTCTTTCCACGTGTCAGGGGCCAAGATTTTTGCATCCAGGGCCCTGACCTTAGCATAACAGACCTGCCTTGGCTGAACATTTAACTGTCTATGTTAATCTGTGACTTCATCTACTCCTCAGCTCTGTCCACTCTCCCATTGCAGGAAATAAGAGACTCTTTATAAGCTACCAAAGAGCTCCTCTGGCTCTATACTTAGCCTTTAACTCTTTGTTAATAGTTTTTCATTATCCCTCTGCAGAGCATCAATACAACTTAGTCATAACTAGCCAAGTCCACTGTCCTTATAAGCGTTGTGCCCCTTGTATTGTTCCAACATTTGCAAGTGAGGTCCCCTCTACCAGAACATTGTTCCAAGTCACCACCAGTGACATATTCAGAAACTGGGTGCCACATTGTACCAGGGACTACTTGTGCCCACGTACCACTAAGAATGGTATGCTCTTAGCCAAGCAGCCAGTAACTTAGGCACTCACCTATACCCATCTTATCACCTCCTTTCTCAGACCATTCCTGGTCTGCTTGTGTCAGTTCAGGTCCTCTGAGAACCAGACACCAAGACAGGACCAATGGATTTATTGGTGGAAACACCCATAAAGGAAAGATAAAGGAGAGAAAGCAGGAGGAGGCAGGGACAGCCTTCAGACTGTGGTACAGGTCTGACATCTATGAAGAGAGAGGGAAAAGGATGGAGATTGGGTAGGAGGAGTCTCATACTGTAGCAGCAGTCTGTGTAAGTTTCACTTGGGCCAATGGGGAGCCCAGCCAATGTTGCCCATTGGAGGCATCGCACATTCCACAAGCAGCATTAATGCCCCCACCATGCTCAGCCATTGGTTGTGAGTAGCCCTGGAGAAGCATGGCCTCAGCACAAACATGGTGGTGGATCCAGAGGTGCACCAGCTGGGGCTGTCATTCAACTATTTATCCCCAAAGGAAATGACCTGAGCAAAACATTTTCATGGATGCCTCCTCTATTCTTTGGGTTGGCCATTCGATCTTAAACACACCAGTGACTCCTAAAACATGGTGGGAAGATTCTTTTTCCGGAATTGCATAGGAAGCAAACAAACATGACTAGATGCTAAGCTGCTATTTCCTTTCACAACAGATCTCCAGACCTACTGATGCATCTCAAGATGATTATTGTCCTACACACTCCAGAGCAGCACCTGCCCCATGTGCCTTGACCCTTCACAGAGACTTTAATTATGCGAGCAGATTGTATTTGCCTCCTTCATGCATGGAAAGACAGAGTAATGGAAGGGGAGGAGGGGGTGGGCCAATGCAAATGTGTTAAATGTATTTATGTAGATGTCGAAGCCAAGTTTGGCCGTGGAATATTGATGTTGAAGAGGTGGGAGTTCATCTCAAGACCTGTTAAGTAAGAAAGACATTCTGTCTCTTCTCTACTTACAGATTATGATGGATTGACTGAGAAGATGCAGGGAAGGAAAAGTAACACGTGTTGAATGCCTGCCACATGCCAGGGAGGAGGACGAATAGTTCTACAAGTATTTTTACCTTTAAATCTCACAATAACCTTAAAAGACAGGTCCTAGCATCATTTAATAACTAAGGAAACTGAGACTCAAAGAGATGAAGTGACCAGTCTGAACTCCCTTAGCATGTAAATGGCAATATACAAAGGACTAAACAGCTTAATCTTTCACTGGTGTTTATATATACACAGATTTTTAAAAAATATATTATAAATATAGTTGCATATAATCATAAAATCTTAGAGCTCACAGAAACATCAGAGATCATTCTATAGATCAGGAGTTGAGAAACTTTTTCTGTAAAGGATCAGATAGTAAATATTTTAGCCTTTGTGGAACAGACAGTCTGTCACAACTGCTCAGCTCTGCTGTTGAAGGGCAAAAGCAGCCATAGACAATATGTAAATGAGTGGACATGGCTGCGTGCCAATAACACTATTTACCGAACTAGGCAGTGGGCAGGATTTGGCCCATGGGCCGTAGTTTGCTGACCTGTGCTTTTGATATAAAAAGCACCACAGCTCAGTGAGTCTAAGCAACTAGCCCATGGTCATACAGTAATTACTGCCAAAGGTGATACTAAAATAAAGTTTCTTTCTTCCCGGTGTATAACGAATCCACTGCACCAACCTTCTCTTCTAGGATCTTCACCAGTTCTGTGATGGGAAAACAAGGTACCTACTAAAGAGGAGAAAGAGATGAGAGTGGAGGGCTACAGAAGGTCTCGAATGTCACACTAAGCAGGCACTGGGAGACTGTAGGTCTGCAGAAGAGGTTTGGTGATGATGGATTGGGAATGCTAGAGGCCAGACACAGGAGGATACATTCAGAGGTGACTGTGGTGGTCCTGATAGTGACCCCGAATAGTGAAGGATTGGAAAGGCTGTTGTGGTGGGCCCTGATGCAGGATACAGACGGCATAGGAGGGGAAGAGACCATGAGACTTGCTGACTGTTTGGGAGCAGGGAGACATGGCTTGTGTGGGGAGGGTGGCAAGCAGTAGGACAGGCAGAGTGGAGTTAGAGAATTATGGCTGCATGTCTGCGTGGCTGATGGTGATGACAGCTCCATAAACAAAACAGGAAATTAAAAGTTGCTGAGCCAGAGAAAAGATATATCATGCAATTGGTATATCTTAAAGGATTATAGAAATCTTGTTTTAAATGCTCAACAAACTGGAATTGACAGCTGGTTTTCAGGGAGAGGTGGATGCTGGAGACATGGCTAGAGAAGCCAGCTGCTCTGGTACAATCGGAAGGGGAGAGGACGGATCCGATGGACCCAAAGACAGCACCATGGACAAGCTGGTAAGTGGCAGGAGAAACAAAAAACAAAGTGTCCATCAGGGAGTTAAATGGGAAAATAGGAAAGCCCAGTGCAGAGGAGGCTGGAGGAAGAGCTGCACCTCTGCATGAAGAGCTCCTCCTCCCACACCCCCCAGCTAGTCCCTGCCCATCCCTCGGCACTGTGCAGCTGCACAGAGGCATCGCCTTCTCACCAGGAGGCCTGCCAGCTCCTGCTCTAACTCTACGGAGCTGAGGGTCCCTTCCCGATGCCCCACAGCATCCTGGGTCCACGTCAAACAGGGCTCAGCTCTCTCTACTGCATTCATCTGTATGCTTATCCATCCCCCTTACTAAACTCTGGATTCCTTGAGGTCAGCAGTTTGTCTGTTTTTCCTATATTGTAAGCACTAGGAATATGCACTTATGTTTGACAAAGAGTAGATGCTCAACGCATATTTGTTGATGGGCCGTATAAGGAAGGGAATTATCAACAATGGCAGAAGATACAGCATTTTAGAAAAGGATGAGAGCTGAGAAAAAGGTTAAGGATCTGACTATGAGGCAATCCTTGATGGCCCATTTGAATGGTTGGATCATAAACCCAGATTATGGAGAACTCAGGAATGAGCAGAAGATGAAGCTGTGGAGGGAAGAAGGGAAGAACATGGAAATTAGCCTCTTGCTTCGGTCCACTACTCCTACATAACAAACGGCCCCCAAAATGCAGTGGCTTAAACAACAGTATCCTGCACCATGCCTTTTGGGCAGGACAGGGGTGAGTGGGAAATGACCATCTCCGTGCCACATGGCGTTGGCTGGAGAGGTTCCATTCGTACTAGAGGACCCACTTCCACGATGGCTCACCCCCTTGGCTGGGAGCCGTGCTGGGGTCTCTGCTCCTCTCCATGCAGGCCCCTTCATGGGGCTGCTTGGACTTCCCACCAGCAGGATGGTTGGGTTCGAAGAGGCTGAAGCTGCAAGGCCTTTTGTAATCAAGACTCAGAAGGCACTTTTACTCCGCTGCCCGGCAAGTCCCTGGGGACAGCCAAGATTGACAAGCACGAGAAATTGACTCACCTCCCAGTGGAGGGAAAGCAATGGCCCTCTGGACCCTGCCACACCTGCCCAAGGTCCGGCTTTTACAGTGGAACACGTGAAGGCCTTGAAAGGCAGAGTATTTACACAACTGCACAGGGTTGGGGGGTAGCCAAGGCGAACAGAGGTTTCCCACCTCCCATTGCAGCTAGAACTGAGGGCCTGCTTCTGGGCTGTCATGGTGTCCACGGTAAGGTCGCAAGAAATCTGCTCTTTAGAGCAGAGGGGATCTGTATTTGTTCATATTCAGAGAGAAAGAACAAAATACTGTATGTAAATATTTTGAAGGGGCGAGGAGGAGGATCAAACAGATTATTTGGACTTGGGAATGAGAGGTTTGATTCTATATTGAAAAGAAAATTGCAAATTTTAATAATAGTAATATTTTTGAGCTCTTGCTCTGTGCCAGACATTGCTTTAAGGAACATACCTCCTTTTGAGGGAGGTGATGTTATTAGTCTCGGATTATAGATGAGGGAAGAGATTCGGGGAAATTAAATAATGCATCCAGGGTCACAAGCCCTAGGTCACCAGGTACAAGTGGTAGACCTGGTATCTTAATCAACTGGAGTTGCTCTAATAGAATGCCAGAGATGGAGTGGCTCAAACAACAAACATTTATTTCTCACAGCTCTGAATCCTGAGAAGTCGGAAGACCAAGGTGCCTGCTAATCTGTTGTCTGATGAGAGCCTGCTTTCTGGTTTGCAGACAGCATCTTCTCATTGTATTCTCACAAAGGAAGAGAGATTGAGAGAGAGAGATAGGGAGACAGAGAGAGCACACCCAAGCCCTCTGGTCTCCTCGTTCCCTTTTAAAGGCACTGATTTCATTCAGGAGGCTCCACTCTCATGACCTAATTAGCTCCCAAAGGCCCCACATCCTAACACCGTCATATTGGGGGTTAGAATTTCAATGTGTCAGTGTGGGTGGACACAAATATTCAGTCCATAACAGTAAGGACCCACACCCAGGCAATCTTATGTTTCTTAGTTTGCATTGTTTGTTTCAAGCTTTTTGTTCTGTTTTGTTTTGTGACAGTTATAGCATCTTTCTGACAGTTGGTTATCTGTGCTTCCCATCTGGGGAACAGAGGTCACACTGCCTTGCCCCTGAAGTAGCTAGGGACATCCCACCCCAAAACATGCTGCTTTGATATATTGATTATTTGGGGCTGAAAGCACTTAAAAACCAACAAATGCAGGGAGAGGCTTTCTCTGAACTTTGTGTATCTGTCTACAGACAGATCCTCCACCGGGAACTCAGTTGTCATCAATCCCCTTCCTGGGAGGCTCATCAACCAGGGAAGATGGACCCTTGTCACAGGAGAGGAGACAAAAAGTCAACACCACATGCAGACAAACTTTGTCACAAACTGTCATATGTCCCATCTTTTCTTCGAAGGGCCCATTCATCTTTCCTAAAAATCATTTCCTTTCCCTTAAGCGGCCTACATCCCCTCCCTTTCCCTATTAAGGTGGTTTACAAGCTCTCAAATCTTACCACTTTATTGGGTCCTTACTTTTTTTCCTATGATGCTTCCATGCATGTAATATTAAAGATTAATAAATTATACACCCTTTTCTCTGTTAATCTGCCTGTTGTCAGTTTATTTCATAGACCTGTAGGTGTAGAACCTAGGAGGGTAGAGGGAAAGTATTTCCTCCCCTGCACACCTCTTTGAGGCTCCTGATTCCGTATTCCTGCACTCTACTCTCTGCCTCCACATAGAGGAGAGGACTCTGGGACACTCACAGATTCTACTGAATGGGGGACAGATGCATGCCTTGATTTTCATCCACACTCCCTGGGGCTCCATGGTAGTACATATCTAGGTGATCAACTATTACCTGTAAGTCTTCAGATGGAATTCCATTCAGACACTGTGTTGCATGATCACAACAAAAATTCATGGTTCTTGGTCAAGTCCAGAGGGAGAAGCAGACCACCAGCTACATTAGGGTGAGAGTGAACACATCTTGTTCCCATAGTAGCACCTTAGCACCTAGGTATTCCAGGTCCTGGGATATAAGGGATGAAGAATAAACCTTTGTTAAGTAAGTGAGCATATGAATGAGTGACTATTAAACAGTATCAGGAGCATTATAACAGAGATACCAAGTGCAATCAAAGCATAGAAGAGACAACAATTCACTTCTAAGGGGAAGGGAGGGAAATAAAGAAACTTTTAAGCTGAATCTAGAAGAATGAATATGTGTTAATGAGATGAGAATCGTATTGTAGAATCTCTTTATAATGTTCCTTATAAACGTGAACATCTTGGAACTAGACAGTGAGGGCAGGTAAAGGTCCAGGTTGACCTTCATCTGCGCTGTATGAACATTTCCAGGCATAATCTCCTTTAATCCTCATCATAGCCCTTTGAGATGGGTTTCATACTCATTTCAGTTTTGACAAGAGGGAAACTGAGACCCAGAGAAATAAAGCTATTTTTCCCGGTTTGAACTGTTAGTACAGAGCAGAACTGACATTTGAAGCTAGCTGGGTCTGACTGACTCGGAAAGGAAGCTCCAGGGAGTCAGACAGTTCAACTGACTGCACCAGAGCTTTGCGTTGGGACGTAAAGGGAGACAAAAGGGGACAGGGAAATCATCACGAGCCTGTAGGAGATCTTAACGCTATATTCCTTGGGGATTTCTTTGGATGAAGTCACTAAACGGGAGACTCTGGAGTCATTGAACAAGAATCCTACAGGTTGCAAAAGCTTTTATAAGACAGAAGCCATTTGCATCATGCCATGGTCAGCCTTCAAGTCCCTGAAAACAACACAAATTTCCATGGCAACGGTCAATGGCTGGTTTAGGCAAAGTTTATCATGCCTTAGCCACAGTTTCCCCTTGAAGACCACTGGCTGAAGGTGAATGCTGTGCTAGTCCTCCAGACACAGCCAGCCCACCTGCCTCTCTGATAAGCAGTGACCAGACAGCAAGACTTTCATCTGTTTTCAGGTGGTTTTATTTTGGTCTAAACAGACCTGACTGACTGGCATTTGCCTTCAAAGAAAATTGGGAAGGAATGGCCATGTTGAGCTACCTGTCGGACGACAGTGACTGGAGAGCTATGTATTCTGCATCTATGTAAATCACCAAGTCTCATGGTTAATGCGGGAAATGATTGAAAAGCCAGTCTTGTCTCTGCGGGGAGGCTCTCTCAGGTTCCTGGCTAGGGTTCTCTATCACTGCTCTCTGACTCCGGCACCCCATTTGACCTGCCTGCATCCTACACACTCACCTGGCTAACATTTGTCAAGATTTTTCCGCTCATCTTTACTGATGAATTGGTGCTAATAACAGCATACCCGTAAGAGTCAGTCGTCCTGTTGCTCTGAGTCCTGGCTCTCATTCCCAGCGCTGCTCCAGACACTCTGTCCTCTTGAGAACACAGAGTATCCTCAGCTGCTGCACGAGAAAGATTAAGAACTGTGGGTCCCAGGAGTTAAGGGGCCACATTTGGCCTAAAACAGCCCTTTGTATCCCAGGAAAGTAGCGAATCCAGCTTTTTCTTGTTTACATTGTTGATTGGTTAGCTTGGTCCAGGAATCTGACCTTGTTCCTTTATTTTTTGGTATTGAATTTCTATCCAGCCTAGCAGTGTGCATCTCCAAGAGTACCCTGAAATATTTGGATGGTCTAACTACAAAAGCTGGATTCCTGATCATTTATTATGATTTTATCTCATCATCACTTTCCTATGAGAGTCTTAGAGGGAGGGACCATGGCTTGGGTATCTCTGCATCTTCAGACTCTAGTACAGTCCTGCACCTACTGAGTGCCCAAGAAATGTCGAATGAATGAAAGAACGACTGTCTCTATGTTTCTCTGTTACAAAGAAAAAAATGATTGGGACTATGATATGAACACCATGATGTCGGTCAAAAGATTGTGTCTACTCTCAGCAGGATGGTGTGGTGACCTGTTTTGCCTTGAAGTGATAGTCTAGCCAAGCTTAGGGACACCTTTAAATTGTCTTATCTGGCTTTCTAGCAAGTGTACATCTTTACTAATGGAAACTTCTAGCCTCTGCAGTTCTGAATTCTTTTTATTTGAATATACCAGTAGACACGTTCCTATGCCCTCATATCCATCTAATTTGAGTTATTTATTCCTTTTTCCACATTTTCCTGGCTCATACATTCCTACTTTGGGGTCCTCAAAAATTTTAGGGATATGAAAAGGGACAATGGAAAAATAAAACTAAACAGAAACGACCCTTGACTATCAGTATCAGGTATAGGTGGATTTGAATCCCAGCTCTGTCATTTCCTAACTGTGTGACCTTGAAAAAGTTGGTTGACTACACTGAGCTTCTTGTTCCTCATGAAAATGACCACACTCATCCCCATGAAATAATGTATGTTAAGCCCTTAGCATAGCGTTCATCACATAGTGGGTGTTCAATATATTTTATAGCCTCCTTTCTGCTTTTTTAAAAGAAAAGACTGGGCAGGAATACAACCACTGAAAGTATATTAATGCTTACATGATTCACTCAACAGGTATTTTTAAGCACCTGCACTGTTTGTGGCACCTGGCTAAGCACTGGGATATAGTGACGTGCAGGTGGAGCCAGACCTGCCCTCATGGGGACCACATGTGACACTCAGTCATGCATCAACTGAGGAGATGCAAGTGCCTTAAGTGTCTGGGTGGTGGGAGACTAGAGACCTTCAAAGTCCCTTCCTGCATGAATCTTTCCCCCAAAGGACTGTAAATGAGGAAAGGTGAATTCCAGGACAAATCAGTGGCACTCAGTGTGCATCAAAGTCCCTTTGTCTAAAACACTGCAGTGTGTTAGGACAAAGGAACCTGTCCAAGGTAACCTCCCTGACTGCAGCCAGCACTGAACCTGCTTCCTCAGAGGAAGGAGATGGACCAGTGCCAGGCAGTCAGTCCCTTGATCTACAACTAATATAAATATTATCATGTCACTGCCAGGAAAATGAAGTTCTTGGCTTAATCCACTTCCTCTGGATAATAAGCCACTTAGCCTGAGGTCTGTATATGCACGGGTCCACAAAGACATGGAGGTGTGGTCGTGTTAGTGGAGAGGCTGGCAAGGAATTTTCTTTGTCAGGAAACAGTCTCCATGTGTTTCCTGGGACAGTTCTGGTTTCTGTGTGCACAATCTTGGGAGGACTCTGTGGTTACCCAGTTCAGTTCCTCACCTGATGGGACATTATTTCAGACATCCTTTATCTGCTAAAGGGAAGCAAAGATGGATGAGGTTGAGAAATCCTGTGAAACAACCCACCCACGTGTTTGATATCCTTTTCTGAATTATTTTTCTGTCCTCTCACTGGAATTCCCTCACTCCAGTCCTTGCTTGTTGGTCTCTCACATTCTTGGGTCTTTAACAACTACAGAATGCATTCTGAATGAATTAAGTAGTAATCCCTGAGGCCCTGCCTGGGAATGAGAGCTGGAGTGTAAACCCAAGTTAAGTGCTAATTAATGTTTGAATACAGACAATGGAGATCTGCATAAGAAGAAAGAGCAGGCTTGTCTTTGCCACATCTCAGTGGGAAATAGCACATGTTGCAAAACAAGTGTGGGCTTTGGGGTCAGATAAAATGGAGTTGATTTTGACTTCCTGTTGCATTGACTTGGTCATTTATTTAAATTCTCTAAATCTCTAGTCTTCCTTTGGAAGAAAAGAATAATGTACTCAACCCTTGAGGTCCACGGGAGATTTCAGTGAAATAATGTAAGCACATAAACATAGTAGCTGCTTTTAAATGTGGTGTCTTTCCTTCCTTCCCTCAGTGTTTATTTCCTTGATTCTGCCTCTGAGTGTGCGTATACCTGTTTTTCCATTTCCTCATAAAAACAACACATTTCAAGACAAAGGTGCTCCCTCAGACACAAGCCATTTTACTTTGTGCACAAAAGTTCCAAGAATGCAGCCCCCACAGAGTAAATCAACCCTCTGAGTTTGGGAATAGCTTTATGTGACAGGAGTGCATGAGTTGGCTTTTAGAAATCTGGTGGCTTCAAGATGGACACTGGCCAGCGTCACTGCTCCTGCTCCTCCCACCCCCTTCTCCGGGTCAGGAGATCCCTGTTCAGATCTCCCCACACCCGCAATTAGCATCCGGCGGCCTTTAAAACTGCCCTGCCCCATTGAGCTTTTTACCTGTCTCTCATGGGAGACCTAAATGCGTCTTGACTCTAATAAACCTGGAATTTTTCCATTTTATCAAGTTGTAGGCTGACAGCAAGGATGAGAAATCATGAAAAACCAACTACCACATTATCCGTTATCTTCAGGGCCAGCTTGAGTGTCTGACAGACTCCTCAGCCTTTCTATACGTTGCCAACATGAGCACCAAATGGACTTTAGCTTGTGTGTGTGTTTTGTTTCATTTTACTACTCAGTTTAATTATTGCATCCAACATTATGAAAACGCCTCTCCTCCATGGGTATGTTAGTCTCATACTGATATTTATGATGCTTCTCCACTAAGTCAATTTCAGATGTGCTGGATTCCAGTATCTGAAATTAAAGTACACATTTTGGACATATTTGTATTATTTCAGTGGATCCCTCAACTCTCAGCCTCAGTAACATGACAGTATGTGAACAATCCTTTATCTATGCCTAACAGGATTGATTATCTGTGTAAACAGTGATCCATGAGTATATATATGTATATATACACTTATATATACTTATATGTATACATATATATATATATATGCATATAGCCTCAGCCTGATAACCTCCATCTCCCCATGAGCCGCCTTCCCATCTCGAGCATCAGTACATCACTGAGTGCCAGATTAGGAAGGTGATCTTCAGAGATTGTTACTGCAATTCTCAAACAGAATCATGGTCACAACACCAGCTCTGGTTCCAGACTGCCTGGGTTTACCTTAACTGCCACCACTTACTGGCTATGTGACAATGAGCAAGTTATTAAATCTTTCTTTGCCTCCGTTTCATCATTTGTAATATGAAAAGCAAATTGTATTTACTTCAAAATGTTATTGTGAGGATTTAACAAGATATGCACTTCCAGCATAACAGTGCCTGCTTCAAAGGAATCACTCAGTACATGTTAACAGTTATTTATTATATTGCATGTGAGAAAAATGAAGTCCAGCAAGGGCAAGATTTTTTCCCACAAGGTCGCAGTACAAGCTAGAGGATGAACCTAGGCTGAGAAATAGGTTTCCAAATAATTTCTCTTTAAACTGCTCTCCGCTATGTCTGTGACACTTCATTCACAGACTGAAATATCCTTTGGTCTTATGAGCTTCACAAAAGGATCCTTCATCCAGAAAATAAACATGTCTCTGCCTGAGCCAGATCTGAGTATGTGGTCTCTGACCTTGAAGAGAACAAAGTCCAGTGGTGGACAAAGACAGGAAATACACAGTTTCTACACAGTACGGTCAGTGTTCTTACAAAATATCGCAATGGAAGTGGCACTGAGGGCTGCAGTGGTTCATTCTGCTGCACAGGTTAATGTGGGCTGGGCCCTGGGAGATCAAAGAAGACATGACACCTATGTCGCCATGAAAGATGTGTTGGATGCGCTGGAAGGAAATGAATGTGATCAGGGGAGGGCGTTATGAGTCTACTCAGCACGCACGTATGCATGCAATAAATATTTATTGAGCATCTTAATTATCCCCCTAGTCCAAGCTATCTTGATCTTTTAGCTGGGTTATGGCAGCTGCTCCCAAACTGGTGTCCCTTCATACAAGCCTACTCCTGGCTTATAACCAGCGTGATCTTTTGAAAATGCAAATTTGGTTATGACCCTACCACCTGGCACCTTCCCACCAACCCCCACCTGACCAAAAAGCCCTCTACTCTCTGGTTGCTGCTTTTCTTACAGGTTTCTCTCACTCCATCTGCCCCTGCTCACTGAGATCTAGCCAGATTTCTTTAGCTCTCACTAGAAACCTCACTTCTTCAGGACATCTGGCCTCAGAGCCCAGGTCAGATGCCATTATTACAAGCTCTGGTGGCACCACAAGCCTTACACCTTACAAGCATTTTCTAGTTCAACTACATGTTTATTTGTGGGATTATTTTTACCAGGCTTTCACAGTAGCCTATGCTGCTTTTATTTGCCATTGCTTCCCACATGCCTGGCACATTCAATGGGACATAATAGATACTCTATACAGCATTGACAATGGGGCGAGCCCTGTGCCAGGTAAAGGTAGTGGCTACTGTATCAGCCAGATACAGGAGGATTGATTGAGTGACTAAATTACTTATGGAAAATAGGAGACAATTTCCTCCCAGGGGAGAAGGGAACTGTAAACAAGGAGAGGGAGAAAACTAAATTGAACCCTGTGATGCTGTATTGGGATTAGAGTTTTTGTATTGAGCACGTGGTTTTAAATATAGATAGATATACAGAAAAAACAGATGTCAAGGTGTGTGTGAGTATACATATACATATTCCTCAGCTCCATCTGCTGAGAGGGCATGGGATTCTTAGCTCTGTCCCTGGGAAGATCTACAACAGAGCATATCTAGCACCCAGATCTTGGCTTCTAAATACCATTATCCAAAGAATGAACCAGTGCTTGCTGGAAAATATTTGAGTCCAAGGCTGGACCAAAGAAAGTACAATATGAATCTGAAACATTCTTTTACATGAGAAAGTAAGAATGTGCTCAGAGAATGATAGGGTCATGTGAAAGGACATAGAGACCAGGTTGATGGGGATCCCATTGGCCAGATATGGAAAAACTTGAGCATCAAAATAACAATGATGGTAAAGGATTATAACTCATTGAATAAACTGGGAAATCATGAGTGTCTACTGAAAAATATCTATACATGATACATAAATGAAAAAAACAAAAGTTGAATGAAAAATGGAACAGTCTCAAGACAACTCCCAACAATATTATTTATTAATTTCAAAGGAAAAAAGAGTGGTTTTACAGTGGAGAAGCATGGCAGAGTCTGACTTAATCAAGAAATCAAAATGAACATTACGAGTTACGAGAAAAATTAAAACTGTATGTAAACTGATAGGATGCAATGAGAAGAACATAATATCTATTCTATGATATTCTGCCAAATAATGCATAATCTAAATCATGAATAAACATCAACAAAGCCAAATTGAAGGACATTCTACAAAATAGTTGGCCTGTAACCTTCAAAAATGTCAAAGTTATGAAAGTCTAGCAAAGACCAAGAAACTCTTATGGATTGGCAGAAACTAATGAGAAGTGACAACTGTATGTGACTCCTGATTAAGAACTGGATCTTTTTGCTTATAAAGGACAATTTGGAATATTTGAATAGTGTATGGCCATTAGATGGTGGTTGTGTATCAATGTTAATTTCTTGTTTTTGTTTTTTGTTTTGTTTGTTTTTTTGAGGAAGACCAGCACTTAGCTAACATCTGCCGCCAGTCTTCCTCCTTTTGCAGAGGAAGACTGGCCCTGAGCTAACATCCATGCCCATCTTCCTTTACTTTATATGTGGGACGCCTACCACAGCATGGCCTGTCAAGTGGTGCCTTGTCTGCTCCCAGGATCCGAACTGGCAAACCCCAGGCCGCTGAAGCAGAACGTGGGAACTTCACCACTGCGCCCCCGGGGCTGGCCCCCAATGTTAATTTCTTGATTTGAATGTTTGTGTTGTGGCTGTTTGGAGAGTGTCCTTCTTGATAGGATAAAATATTCAGTGGTGATGGAGCACCATGCCAACAACTCTCTATCAAATAGTTCTAGGGAAAAACATTATTTAGACTGTACTTACAAATTTTGTGTTACTTTGTGCTTGTTTCCGAAGGAAAAAAACAAATAAAGATACTTCCTCCAAACAAGGCAAAAGAGAGAAAGGAGAAAAGAAGGAGGGAAGGACAGAAGGAAGGAATGAGGAAGGAAAGAAAAAAGGAAAGGAGAGAGGGAAAGAAGGAGGGAGGAAGGAAGCAAGTCAAAACAGGCAGAGGACAGCTCTAGATTAGGGTTTGGCAAATCCATGAGCCAAATCCAGACTGCCACCTTTTTTGTTAAATGGCCCATGAGCTAAGAATGATTTTCACGTTTTCAAATAGTTGGAAAAAATCAAAAGAATAGTACTATTTTGTGATGCATGTAAATTACATGAAATTCAAATTCCAGTGTCCATAAATAAACAGTTTTTGAACACAGCCATGTTCACTTATTTACATAATATCTTTGACGGCTTTCATGCTCCAGGACAGAGTTGAGCAGTTGTGACAGAGTGTGTGGCGCTCTCATTTCACACTCCAGCTCAGCACACAATTAATTGCAATGATACAGTTATACCTCAGCAGGGTTTTGAGTTCCATATGTATCACCAAATTATTTTATGTTACTAATTCTCAGTGCATATATCTTGTCAAAATAAGAAAAAAAGAGAAAGGTAGACTCTAAATATTGCCATTTTAAAGCATAATGGAGTGTAGATTATTTTGTTATCAAATTAGATTCTAAAACATTGTGTTTCTTATGTAACGACACTATACTTGTGCTAAAAGAATTCCTTATACATTGACATTATCTGGCCAAGTACTCATTATAATATTCCCAACTCACAGGAAAGCAACGGTCAGAAAAATTAGAACATTTGAATCTGATTATCTCATCAAAGCAAAATTTTTTCACAAAAGTAATAAATGAAAAAGAGTTTTCAACAAAAGGTAAATTTTGGAGTGGCTTATTTCTTCTCCAGGCAACAAAAAACATTTACCAATCATGAATTAATGAAACTGTGTTTGAATACAGCTGCTGAAGACATGGATCCAGAGAAAATAGACTTCAGGCTATTGGTTTTTCGTGACAATAGCTGATGGAAGAATTGAGAATGTTGGGAGCAACATCAGTAGTCAGTTAAATGCTTTCAGGTTGTTTCCTTGGAGCTTGATGAGTCTACAGATGTTACTAATACTACTCATTAGTTGTTTATTTGAGGAGTCAACGCTGAGTTCTAAGTGCTGAAGAATTGGCCTCTATCATTAGTCTGTATGGAAAACCTATAGATGAGAATATTTTCAAAGAAGTAGAGAAAACACTAATTCAATACAACCTGAAGTGGAATCTGCTAAGATTTGTTATGCTTGATGGTGGGAAAAGTATGTGTGAGACAGAAAAACGTTTACTTGAACAAATTTACAAAGCTTGTGAAAATGTAAGCTGTTAGAAGCCTAGGGTTATTCACTGTATTATTCAGCAAGAGATACTTTGTGGAAAATATTTGAACCTATTGTGTGTTATTGAACTAATAATGTCAACAGTGTACTTCATTTGCTCTGATGGACTTAACCATTGTCAGTTGTGCCATTCTTTGGAGGCTGAATATCTTGAATTTCCCTACCACACAGCAGTTCAATGACAAAGTTGTACCACAATTGTTTGAGCTCACGGCCAAGATTGAATTTTTTCTGAACGAGAAAATCCACCCTCAACCACTATTATAGAACATTGAATGGATTTAGAAATTAGATTTTGCAGAAGCCTTGATAACATTTTGTAATGAATTCAACACAAAATTACTAGGTGAAAGAGAGATTTGCAAAACTTACACTGTCGTAAAGTCATTTCAATGACAACTAATGTTGTCTGGATCACAAGCAATGATAACCTGCCTTATAGCTTCCACTGTTATGGGAAATTGAAGCAAGAAGCAAGATCTCTGTTCCCACACAAATTTGCAACAGATTTTCTGAGCTCTAACTATAGTTCCAGTGGTGTTTTTCAGACCTCGATGCATGTGTAAAGGAAATTTCTGTATTTAAAAACCTACTTAAATGTGCAATTGAGGAGCTTCCTTCTAACCTTCAATTGAAAGTGATTCATCTGTAATGACATGTTCAAAGGCGAGTGTAGAAAAGAAACTAATAAAATTCCGTAAGTGCCTTCCAAATGATGAATATGCTCAATCATATGCTTGTAGACTGATATCAATATTTGGCAGTACCCAACTGTACAAAACATTTTAAAAGATGATGTATGTAAAGCCTTATTACAGACAGCATTAACAGATGAACATTTGCAATTGAGTTGATGACAGGGAACACAAACTTTGAATCCCAACTGAAAGGAATGTTACCCCACCTCCCCCCAAAATTTTATTATTCTTATCAGTAGCCTTGAAGTATAAAAAAACTTGTACTCAATTATGATTGTATTTTGAATTTCATCAACACAAAATTTTTGGTAATTTGTTTTTCCTTTTGTTGTATCAGAACCTAATAATAACATTGATTGAAAATTCTTGACTCACAAAGCCTAAGACCTGCAAAGACTAAAATCTATTATTATCTGATATTATTGAATAAACGTTAAATTTCCTGGTTGTGATCATGATATTGTAGTATACAGAAGAACACTTTGCTCTTACAGGCTAAATGCTAAAGTATTTAGGGATAAAGTGTCATGACGTCTGCAATTTAATTTTCAATGGTTCAGCAAATAAAAAACAAGTGTGAAGAAAATGTGACCAGTTTGTGAATCTATATGAATGGTATACATGTGTTCCATTCTTTCAATCTCTCTGCAGTTTTGAAATTTTCAAAGTAATGTCTGGGAAGAAAGGAGGCCTTCTCTGACCACACTATCTAAAGTAACTCCCAGTCAGTCGCTGAATAATTTTCCCATTTTATTTTCATGGTACGTATTGCAGCAACATTTCTTTATTTCCGTATGTGTATGCTTATTGTTTCTTCCTTTGAGATCACGCAAGGTGAGTGAGAGTAGGGGCCAGGACTGTTCCTCTCTGTACTTTGCTCTAGGTGCAACACTGGCTCATCATAAACACTCAACAACTTTTGTTGAATAAATGAGAAAGAGAAAATGAGAAAGTAGAAAACAAATGAACAAATGAACGACAGTGCATTGCTCACAGACACCCAAAAGCTATAAGACAGCCCAGCTCACTCCCCGTTCATGCCCTCCAGTGACCAAACGAACTGGGGATTTTGTGAATCCCCCTGTGTTCTGGTCTCTGTTTCTGCCCTGCTCTCATCCATACTCTTGGTTCTCCTGGATGCTCCCATGCTGGTTCCTGACCCCATTCTTGATCTTTTGTGGGTCTCTTGCCCTTCCTGTCATAATGGATAATTCTCAGTTCCAGGTCCTTAGAATCAGTCCCCAATCATGGGTCAGTCTTACCTCATCCAGCCCCTGGGAATGGTGAGAACATCACTTTTCAGCTCCTGGGCCAGTCACAGCAAGTTGGTGATGGAGGCAGGACTAAAACCCAGGTCACTTTAAGCAATGATTCTGAGTGTGCTTTTTTCTCTACCGTATTTGCGGCGCTTATTTCTTTCTGGCTGTAGAGGAAGTGGTTGGCAAGGATATTCGTGCCAATACTGTGTCACTATTTCTAATAACAGTGATTGGGTCTCATCGTGATCAGTACCAAGCCCTGCTGGGAAATTATGTCTGATTCACGATTGATCCCCGCTCCATCTGTTAAGGACTTGTTGAATTTATATGACTCAATAGCCTAGACTTTAAACGTTGCACTTCTGTAAAATGCCATTATTGATTTGCACCAGTGCGGTAATTAGTAAATTAATCTCTTAGTAGCCTGAGGAGCATGGAGGTGGACAAGGTACACATACAGCCAAACTACAAAGCCTTACTCCTTGCAAAATAAAAGTAGCTTCTCAGTCACTCGCTTTCCTGGGATCCTGTTTTATAGTCATAAGAATTGTCACAATGACATTGTAGTGCAGTGATTACGGACAGGCAGGGGAGCTCCACTGCCTACATTCAAGTTCAAGTTCCTTGTTCACCACCTATAAGACCTTGCGCCAATTCTGATTCCTCATCTGTGATGCAGGGCTGTTGGAAGAATTCAATGAGGCTTTCCTCAGAAAGTGCTTAGAACATTGTGTGGCACATTAAGTGTTTGTTATTACTATTATTCATCCATATGTTTATTTTCAAAGTCCTTCCCGAGAGCTACAGGACCTTATCTGGTTCCTGCTGCCTTCCTTAGTAACTAGCTGCAACACCAGCCTCCTTGCTGTTCCTGGACCATGCTGGCCCATCTCCCTCGCAAAGCCTTTCTCTGCAGAGATTGTCTATTGCTTCTTGTGGGTCATGGCTCAAATATGACTTCTTTAAGCATCCACCATGCTCATCCAATGTCAATCTACCCTGTCTTAACCTATGGAACCCTGCCTTCCTCTCCATGCTCATTTTTATCTTCCTTCCCTGCTTTATATTTTTCTTCATAGCATTTATTTCCCGACACTATTGTTTATTACTTATGTCTCTTTCACAATAGAATGTAAATGAGCCAAGGCCTCTGTTTCGTGCGCTATTATGCCTCAGCATCTAGCACAATACCAAGCACACAGTAGTTGCTCAATAAAGATGAAGTGATTTATGTTTAATTGATAATTATTAAATTAATCAACGTATATTCCTGCCATTATAAACTTGTGCAAGAATATGTGGTATAACGCAGTGCTTCTCAGTCTGTTCTAAGCCATGAACTCTTTTTTTAAAATTTTTTAAATTTTTTTTATTGAGTTATTGATAGGTTACAATCTTGTGAAATTTCAGTTGTACGTTAATGTTTGTCAGTCATGTTGTAGGTGCACCCCTTCACCCTTTGTGCCCACCCCCCACCCCACCTTTCCCCTGGTATCCACTAAACTGTTCTTAGTCCATAATTTTAAATTCTTCATATGAGTGGAGTCATACACAGATTATCCCTCTCTCTCTGGCTTATTTCACTTAACATAATTCTCTCAAGGTCCATCCATGTTATTGCAAATGGAATGATTTTGTTCTGTTTTGCAGCTGAGTAGTATTCCATTGTATATATGTACCACATCTTCTTTATCCATTTGTCTGTTGCTGGACACTTAGGTTGCTTCCACGTCTTGGCTATTGTAAACAGTGCTGCAATAAACATTGGGGTGCACAGGACTTTTGGGATTGCTGACTTCAGGCTCTTTGGATAAATACCCAGTAGTGGGATGGCTGGATCGTATGGTAGTTCTATTTTTAGTTTTTTGAGGAATCTCCGTACTGTTTTCCATAGCAGCTGCACCAGTTTGCATTCCCACCAGCAGTGTATGAGGGTTCCTTTTTCTCCGCAACCTCTCCAACATTTGTTGCTATTAGTTTTAGATAATTTTGTCATTCTAACGGGTGTAAGGTGATATCTTAGTGTAGTTTTGATTTGCATTTCCCTGATGATCAGCGATGATGAGCATCTTTTCATGTGCCTATTGGCCATCAGTATATCTTCTTTGGAGAAATGTCTGTTCATGTCTCCAGCCCATTTTTTGATTGGGTTGTTTGATGTTTTGTTGTTGAGTTGTGAGAGTTCTTTATATATTATGGATATTAAGCCTTTGTCAGATATATGACTTGCAAATATTTTTTCCCAGTTAGTTAAGCCATGAACTCTTTTGGTAAACTAGAACATCACGGGGACCTCAAGAGATTCTGCTTAAACCCCTCCTGAGACTGGAGTCATGCAGAGTTGCCCTTCACACCTCAAGAAACTCTGACCCGACAAATACAGGAGCTATCTTTTGCTAGCCCCACGGGACGGGAAGATTGGGCCCGGTTTTACTTTCTTCTGTTTATGTTGAAACAATTTTCTTTTTTAGTTTGAGAAGCATCATATCACGTTGTACTAATGAATGTGTCTTCCCCTACTCTATATATCCTTCCCCTGAAATTCTAAAATATGGCTTTCCTTCCTGACCCATCCACCACAATAAGTATCCACTAAACTTCCTGAGTCTTTGTTTTCAAGTCTATAATAAGAATAATAGACTCACCGGCAGGACTATTGTGAGAATTAGCACTGTTCATAAAGCGCTTGTCACAGAACGAGCTTCAACCAATGGCTCCTGGCTGCCTCTTTCACCAAATCATTAGTGTTGCCTTTGGAACTCCATTTGGTGCACTAACCTGGTCTAGAACTATGGCATTTCTCTCCTAAGCAAATGTTTTAACAGCAAAGCAAAGAGAGCCCTGACAAAAAGCTTCCATCTATTATTTCCAAGGTGGCTTGGCCACGTTGCCTTCATTAGTGACTCCATCGGACCTCAGGTCAATGTGCGTATTTTGCCACCTGCTGAGGCCCCGTCTCTGTAGGCTTTCAAAAGCAACGAGACGGCCCTAATTTGTTTGATTTTGCATTGCATCCAGATATTCCGTCAATATTGAGACTGCTCATAATTGCATGTTTGTCTACCCAGGCTTGAGTTATCAGACAGTAAAAGGGACGTGGGGCCCAGGCAAGATTGCAGTAAATTACAGGGGCGTCTCCCTGGGTTGATTGCTTTTGTATTTAGTTGTACGCTAATTATTAGCTCTACAAGACCATCACCCAAAGAAATAGCAAAGCAACAGCAAAAAAGAAAGACACCGCACGAGTCTATGTGTCAGTCTCACAGGGCAATTTACCAAATTAAAAGATGTAATAACAAACTGTGCTTGAATACCTTCCGGGGACATAGTTGGCACCATTGCCTAGAAATGCAAGCATACAGAAATACGGAGTTTCTTTGATTAGAAATAGGCAACTTCTATGGGTTCCCAGCCCAGTTAACAGAATGCAAGGAGGAAGCTCATCTTGTGCTGGTGGCAGCAGGGCTGACAGTTACTCTCTTTGTCACCATTGTTGTCAATCACCTGCTTAAGGTGAAGAACTGATCCCAACATTCCTGTTATGAAGATCCGTTGACTCACTGTAGCCTAATAATTAAAATTTAAACTATTCGCACAGACAAATTTACAACTCGGTGCGTCTTTGACCACCGTTGGCCCATGCTCAGAGTATTTGAAATTCACTTCTGGACTCACTATTTTTTCTCTGAAGGGACATGCTCTTGCCTAGTCTTGAGCTGTTTGCTGTAACCTGGAAGCCGTCTCACCTGCCCCTCCTTTATTCTGCATCTCAAACGTCCACTGGAGCTTCAGCACTCATGCCACCTCCCCAGGGAAGGGAGAAGTTTCTTCAAGTCCTTAGGCAGTGGCCACTCCCCCTCTGAAACCCACAGCCCTGGGGTCCTATGGCCAATAGATGTCTTACCATCTTCTACTGTAACTTGCCCTTCACTAGTGTGTGAGCACCTGGAGAACACAAGCCATATATCTGCTCTAGATACAGACCACAGCATGCTGTGGGCACCAAGCAGGTGTTCAGTAAACAGCTCTGTGATAACAGACCCAGACTTGCCTGGTGGTGCTGGAGTACACAGATAGACAGAAGAACTTCTGCAACCTGCTGACCCAAATTCAATCCTACTTCCCACATTCTGATCTCAAAAGGAAAAGACAAGAGAAATTTGGGAACTTTGATTCTCCCACTGCCGGGTCTATCTTCTCCAACAGGGTGGACACCTCTCAAGGATGCTCACAGCATCTCCACCCTCACGCCTGGCCGCAGAGGTCCCATCTCTAGACCCTTATTTCTTTCCAGGCACTTTCCCATCTCTAGACCCTTGATCCTGCTGATTACTCTGCCCAGAATCTTCTTTCCCAACTCCTCTTATTGAGTTGGTCATGCAGTTTGACTCTGCTCAGAAACATCTGTTTTAGGTGATGGTCTCCAGAAGCTGACCCTGAAGTGAGGAGTTTTTTCAAATGATTTATTAGTGAGGGTCTCCAGGCAGAGAACTGTAGGGAGTGGAGGAAGCAGGAAAAGGAAGAAGAAGTCAAACAACAGCAAGAAGTCAGGTCGAACCTCCCAGAGGATTGGCTTCAACCCTGTCCCTGAGGGGAACTCTTCATTGTAATGTGTGCCTCTGAGTTGTTCTAACCAAAGCAAGGGCATTGGGCCCACATGCACCCTGCATCTGTCTGTTATTGGTCAAAGGTCACGAGGGAGGAACATCCCTGTTACATCCTGTTACGGGTAACAGGCATTTCCTGTTACCTGTGACTGCAGGCAGCTTGAGGGCAGTCCTCCCAAGAAAAGCCACAGGTACTGTGTGAGAAGCCAAAGAAGACTTGAGGGACTTGTTGGGTGCACTAAATAAATAAGCAAACAAGCCGATTAACAAACAAACAAATATATAAATATAAAAAGAATTCGAGAGGATCTCGGTGGAGCATCAACACTGTCTGCTACAGGCTCCTGTGTTCATTCCTGACATTTGACAACTGACTGGCAAGAGGAGCCAGGTGCCATGCCACTGGTCAGGACCCCCAGTGCCAAGCAGAGGACTTAGTGCATGATTTTTCCAGTTCCTCTCTACATGTTATCACCTCCAACCTTCTCAAAGACTATTCCATTAATTATCCCTTTACTATAACTTTCCCATCTCTGCCGCTTTTGTCTTCTCAGAATATAAATATACTCAAGGAGGCCCTACATGTCTAAAACTAAAGAAAAGAAAGAAAGGAGGAAAGGAAGTAGGGAGGGAGGGAAGGAAGAAGGGCAGAGACAGAGACAGAAACCTTTAACTCTACATTCTTCTCTTGCTGAGTTTATGAAGAGACCAATCCATAGTTTCTGTGCTTTCTCACCTTCTGTTTCTTTTCCAACATCCTACAATCAAGGTTGTTCCAACTTCTTGGTGACTTGCTTTGCCTGTTTTAAGGTCACCTATTGCTAAATTTGAGGAGAAGTTGCCTGTGAACTGCCGCAGATGACATGTGTTTACCGTCTCTTCCCTCTTCATGAAGTTGTCCTGTGCCTTGTTTCCCTGACAGCACATTCCCCTGTTCTGTCATCATTCTGCTCTGTGTCCAGGATGAACCTCAGGGCTGAGCAGAACTTGAGGAGCACAGACAGGAAGAAGGAGAGTGCTCAGTGCATGTTTCTTGACTTACTGGAAATGACCCATTTCACGGTTGGCACATGATTGGCTGCAGCATCCTTCACATGGCCTCCTTAGCTCATACCAGAAGTCCAACAGGGCAGAATTGACAGACATGGAAACTGAGCTTCTAGGCATCTTCAGGATGCTGACGCTGGCAGGAGGGAGGGCCACTACCTTTCCCGTCACTGATACTGATACTGTACATGTTAAAGTTCTGGCATCTCCTTCAAGTCAAGTCATCCCCACCTCCCATTCTGCCATTCTCTGTACTGCAGCAGCAGATAAGGGGGCCACTTAATGAGCATCCGCATTTTGTAACTGTGCCTGAGATGGGGAACCATTTGGATGAATGTTCTGAGAGAGAGCAAAAATCTGGAAATGTCATGTCTCTGCTCATTTTGTTTACTGCACCAGAATCAAAGAAAACTCTCTGTTGGCCTTTAATAACAGGAATGCCATATTGTATTAGTCAGTGCTCTCCAGAGAAATAGAAACAATAGGATGCAGACAGAGAGAGAGAGATCTACCTATCTATCTATCTATCTATCTATCTATCCATCCATCCATCCATCCACCCATCTATCCATCCATCTGTCTATTGAGAGAGATCTGAAGGAATTGGTTCACCTGCTTGTGGAGGCTTGGTAAGTCTAAAACCTGCAGAGCAGGTGAGCAGGATGCAGACCCAGGGAAGAGCTATGGCTTGAGTCCAAAGGTCGTCTGCTGACAGAATTCCTTCATGTTCAGGCAAGGTCAATCTTTTGGTTTAAGGCCTTCAGCTGATTGGATGAGGTCCATTCACATTATGGAGGGTAATTTGCTTTACTCAAACTCTACAGATTTAAATGTTAATGTCATCTAAAAAACACCTTCACAGACACATCTGAAATAATATTTGACCAAACATCTGGGCCTCAAGGTCCAGGCAAGTTGACACATAAAATTAACCAGCACACATGTGTAAAATTGTGTTCACTTACATCAAATCCTTTCACACCTCTGAGGGATTTGGAAAATATTCAAGAAAACGTGCATGCCTCATCGTCACTACCACGCTGAGCGCACTGGGCCTAGGCCTGTGCTGTCACCCGTAAGACTTGAAATAAACGGTTTTCAGAAGAATGCCTGGGCAAGCGAACTTCACACATGAATGAAGAATGAAAAGCACAGTCAGATGGGAGAACACTTACAGACGAGAACTCAGACAAGTAGCATAGCCCAGTGGTAAAACTAAGAACTCTAGAATCAGACAAACCGATTTAAATTCTAGTTCCACCACTTACGAGCTATGTGACCTTGGGTGAGTTATCTACCTCCCTTGTGCCTCAGTTTCCTCTTCTGAAAAATGAGGATAACAGCACCTACCCTATAGAGTTCATGTGGGGATAAGATAAATTAAAATGTGTAAAACGTATGGTAAGTGCTGTGTGAATATGGCTATTATTTTATTTACATTGTTTTAAGAAGTTAAATGATCATCAATAATGCCTTTTATGAAAGGTACATCATCCGATATCTATCCTTTACACTTGACAAATTGTCTGCACCTGCCATATGTCATTCAATTCTCATAACCACCTTCCCAGCTATGCATATTGTTAACTACTAAGGCAACTAAGAGACTAGGGCAGAACTCAAACTCAGGGCTGTAGCTCTAGCTTCTGAGCTTTTTCCCACCACTAATCCCACCCTACCTCTGACACTATTCTTGAATAAATGGAAAAATATCAGAGCAGTCGTCAACCTGACACACCCTGGATTTGAGGATTATGGGAGTGCTTATAAAGAAGGCAGCTCCATATGATGAGCTGCTTCATGTACCACATTTTGACAGTTTGATTTCTGATTGTCAAAGTCAAATACTGCTGGCTTATTATTCAACATACACGGGCTGCACTTGGTGTTTCTCATATCCCAGGGGGATGCGGCTTCCTTTCCCTCCCCCGTCTGAGCCTTGCTCCTTGAGAGTCTGCAGACCCTGCACCAGTCTTCAGAAGGAGAACCATGCCCATCAGCAGAAACTGGATTTAATCCAGACGCCCCATCCAGTCTGTAGAATGGCTTCCTCCATGTCCCCTCCAGGCTGGACCGAGCATTAAATGTGAAGTCCAGATTGTGCACATCAGGTCTGGGGAGAGAGCCAAGAAAGCAGCTATAAAGTGGAGCTGATTACAGAACATCTCCCTGGGGCTGATTAAATGCTGACAATGGGCTTTGACACACCAGCATTCCAATCTATCTATTGAGATGTATTCCCTCCCTTCTTTTCCCCATCCCTCTTTGCAACTTCTGCTTCAGCCAAAAGAATCTACACATTGGTCCAACTTGAACAGCATTTGCACATGTGACTGATAAGTATCTTACCACACAATTTCAGGTCTACAATAATATCATGTTTACTTATTTTTCCTTTAAATCATACTAAATCTTGATTCTAAGCCTCTATTCATTTATTAGAGTGGTGGCATTTTTTTTTTTAGGAGTAGTAGTCGTTCTCTTTTCAAAGTTTCAAAAGAATTCTGGAGGTTTACTTGGTGGCCAGAAAATGTTCTAATTGTGATGGCTGCTGACTTTCTGGGGGGCCTAGCCTACACGATCCTTAAAGCAAGGAGACCAAAGGGTGTCTGGCCCAGTGGGCATAGAAATCCTTGTTGGTTTCAGGTCCAGATGCCCCTGGTGCATCCCACAGCCATTTCCTCTTGAAAGTCTCGTCATTTCCTGAGTCCCTCTGACTTCACAGATCTGGCATATCTACCATCTGCCAATAACTGCCACCTTCTCAGCCTTAAAGGAAACTTCAGTCAACTTTTTTCCCCTCTCAAGAACTTAACCAGCCCTCTGGAAAAGATGCAACAAGCTGAGAGGTTGTTTGAATCAACTTCTGCCTGTGTCTTGCTACACATCCTTTTGTAAGTTAAAGGGGAACAAGATCTGACTGTCTCCTCAGAATGCCAGAGTAGACAAACATAGGGAGATGTCTTAATTTGTTCTGGCAGCTATAATGAAAGTACCAAGTGTTGTTAAACAGCAAACATTTATTTCTCATAGTTCTGGAAGCTGAGCAGTCCAAGATCAAGGCAAGGGCTGATTCGGTGTCTGATGAGAGCCTACTTCCTGGTTCCTAGATGCCCATTTTGTCAGTGTCCTCACACAGCAGAAGGGACAAGGGGGCTCTCTCAGGTCTCTATTGTCAACATACCAAGCCCTGTCATGAGGGCTCTACCCTCATAACCTGATCACCTCCAAAGGCCCCACTCACCCACTAATACCATCACATTGGGGGTTAGGATTTCAACATATGAAGTTTGGGAGGGGAAACAAACATTTAGTTCATAACAGGAGAGCAAAACACAAATTGATAACTGAATAATGTATCGTCCCCGTCACTCACTTTTATGTTTCTCTGCCTCAAATTTTTCCCAGCTAGGGTCTCCTTCTCAGTATTTTTAAACATTTTGCCGTTGTTGAACACTCATATTTTGGGTTGAGTTGCTCTGAAGCTCATCCTGAGACAGACTTGAGTTCAAGTAATTCCTTTGGAAGGTGATCCAGGAAGCCCAGTAGGGGAGCTGGGAAGTGAGGTGGTGAGAGAAAGGAAATGGGTCCAAGTGCATCAATGAGCAGGACACCCTGTGGGACTGGGCTCCATCCCACCAAGGGCCTCTGAGCAAGAGCAGGGAACATTCCTCAGCATTACTCTACTGGATGGACGAGGCAGTTGGGGTGCTTGTCCACGAACTCCTGTCGGTAATTGGTAGAGGGTACTTCCAGAGGCACCAACTCACTGGTACCTCCACCCAGCTGATGCGTGGGCTGAGTGCTTTCCCATGGCCAGAGAAAAGGCATCACAGGCATTTGCAGTAGGAAACCATCAGCATGTAGGAAAAGCGAGTGCCAAAGGAATCAGTGAGGCTCTGACGGCACTGGCTACTGCTCATCATGCAGGCGGGCCTTACCAGTTCTCCCCTACCATTCTAGCTAGTGGTTCCTCCTGACTCAGAGCCCCAGAAGTAATAATCAACTAACTCAGTGCTCCACACACACCCAGGAACCATGCTAAGCACTTTATATACACTATCTCATTTAATTCTCACAAGAATTGCGTGTGGTTAATACCATTATTATCTGCATTTTAGGCACAAAAAAGTAATGATCATGGAAGCTTAAGTAAATTGTCCTCATCTACAGTGTGTAATTTGCAGCCCTTGGACCTGATCCGGCACTGTCTGACCTCCTAAGGATGTTGTCTCTCAAGCAGGTGCATGCTCTATCTCCAGCAATTCCTCAATTGGAGTTTAAAGGGCTCTTACCAGGCTATAGCAGCAGCTTCTGCTCCTGGGGAGCTGGAATTCTCTGTACTCGCCTGTCTCTACCATTTCTGAGGTGCTGGTTTGCCTTGCTAGCTCGATTGTCTGATGGATCAAAGAAAAGTTGTTGATTTTCAGTTGGGTTGGACTTTTCTGTTGTTACGAGGACAGGAGTTAAGACTTCCAAGTTCCTTACATGTCAGACCAGAAACGAGAAGACTTTGATTCTATGATATTTGTTTCAATGTTGGCCTCCCCCACTGGAATGGAGGCTCCATGAAAAGAGCTATTCTGTTAGAGTTATATGCCCCAGGGCTTGTAGAGTGCTTGGCACATATAAGTGCTTAATATGTGTTGAATGAATTCATGAACTCTCACTCTGAAAAGACTACAATGCTAGTGTGTGTGTGTGTATGTGTGTGTGTGCCCCATATGTGTGTTGGAATGGAATGACTGTGCACTTCAGGCCAAGCTGGGCATGATTTCTAACTCTTTGGCTGGGTAACTTTTTTTCAGTTTATTATTTTTTATTTATTTATTTTTTTGTGAGGAAGATTGGCCCTGAGCTAACATCTTTTGCCATTTTCCTCTTTTGCTGAGGAAGATTGTTGCTGAGGTAACGTCTGTGCCAATCCTCCTCCACTTTATGTGGGATGCCACCACAGCGTGGCTTGACGAGCAGCTCTAGGTCCGCTCTCTGGATCCAAACCCATGAACGCCCAGCCATTAAAGCAGAACGCAGGAACTTAACCATCCTGCTGGCCTCTATTATTTTTTAAATAAAAATTGTATATATTTAAGGTGTACAAAATGATGTGTTTATATACGAACTTGTAATGAAATGATTACTACAATCAAGCTAATTAACATACCCATCTCCTCACATAGTTACCATTTTAGGTGTGTGTCGTGAGAACACTTGAAATCTCTCTCAGGAAATTTCCAGATTGGGTAACTGTGGACTTTTTAGTTAACTTCTCCAACCCCTCTTCGTCATCTATAAAGTGCAGCTTTTAACCCTTGCTCACTAGGTGGCTGTGGAGATTAAGAGAGATAACCGAAAGAAGACACCTAACGAATGACTGATACATGATAGGTTTCCAAAAAATGTTAGTGTCCTCACCTTGATTTTTCCCCAGTTAATGCTATTTCCTGGCGAACTGGCCTGAGGTTGGTCTGTCATATCTGGAGATATGAAAAGTGATTTAGTCACTTCATAACATGTTTTCTCAGTTTGGAGAAGAAAGGACAATGATTGGATTTACGACCATAAGTAAGGGCATTGGCTGGTTTACAATTATTTTCTGTTTTCTATTTCAGTCAGGGTAACTGAGCTGAGGCCAGTTAGGCGAACTTCTCTGCATTGCTAACTAAGCTGGCATTAATGGTCTAGAGTAAAGTTAATTTGGGTTGCAAATAATGAGCCTATTTAGCAGAGTTTCTGGTAACTCAAGCTCACCCTGGTTTTTTCTTTTTTTTTTTTTTTTCGTTATTGAACCCTCTGCATTCTTTGGAAAACAGTGAGTAGTTGGGAAACGGTGTCAACATTCTGTGATTTACAGCTCATTCACCACGAGGGGCTGGTGAGCAATGAGATGACTGCCGAAGGGGACAGAAGAGGAACAATGTCCAAGCAATCAGGGCTTTGATCACATACCTCCTGAGGGTCCCCAGAAAGCCTGTGAAACCATCTCCCCAGCCCCAGAAGGAGATCTGGCACCAACAATACCCGAGCTGAAGAATCAAAAGGTGTGGATGCTAATCCCCTAACAGGAGCCAACTTAGAAATCTTGACAGGTAGTGACACTCACATCCGCCAAGGTGAACAGATGGCCTCCTTCAGAGGACACAGCCCAATTGTCACTGAAAACAGGCCCTCAGATCCTGTGAAGAGAAGGCGACTCTCCAACCTTGGCACCCTGGGAAAACAGGATGGGCCACGTTTGAGATGAGAGGAAGGGAGGGGAAATTTGAGAAGGAGAGATTGTTTGCAGAAATGGATAGCTGGGGAGATACTCCGTCTTTGGTCTCAGATTTCTAAGAAGTCGTGCCATTGTGTATTCATTGCTGAAATAAAAAGCACCTTCACACCTGGCAGAAATATGGGGACTTGGGGATTTAAAGAAAGAACATCAGAATAATTTGTATTTGTTTCGTTCCTAACATATGAAGTATCCAAACCCTTTCTGGGTGTTGACACATGAAATGATATATTTTTTTCCTATCAAATGACTAAAAATATAATTGAATCTATGTTTTATTTTAATCCTTCCTGGAGTTGGACTTGATCCCAACAGAATGCTTTGTGCATAATGTATGAAGTTTTCAGAAAACAATATTGAACAGACAATTCATCTGACCTTGGATCAAGCAGTGCTGCAAGGCACTAACACTCCCATTCAGTAGGATTGCAGACTCTGGAGCGTCCCAGATTTGGCATCTTCCCCCCGCTTTGGGTTTCCCCATGCCCCTCCTCTCAGGAAGGCAGACGGGCCGTGTCTTGCTGACAAATTGGATGTACTGCATTCACTTCTGCAGACTCAGGAGGGGTGACCTGATCTTGTCTCTTCTAATATATTTATTGATACCTGCTGGAGTGTAGAAAGCCACCCCTCCTCAGTGTTCCTGTGGAGCATTTTCTCCCCTCAGCAAATATCACCCCTGCCTTCAGCCTTTCCTCTTCCACTTCTCCTCGGGGAGGTGGCGGAGTGGGGGACTGGATTACCTAGTTGGTGAATTTGGGAAGAATCAGCTGGCCACACCTGGCTCTGACCTCTGCTTCCCTCTGAGGAGCCAGCTGCCCACGGAAGCACGTGCCCCCTTCTGCTCCTCTTGCTGCAACTCTTACTTGGCCCAGTGGCTCCCTGAGCTGCAGGGGCTGGATGGGTAACTCTGCTGCGCCTCCTGGAGCTCAGTTTGAAGCAAGATTGACTCATCCTTAGAGCTACATCCTTCAGTTTGGCTTCAGTAGTTAGGAAAGCTGATCATTTAGTCTCCATTTTTAAAAACTATTATTTCTCAAGTTGTTCAGAACTCGGGCAAGGAAGAGGGATGTTTATTGGGGACCGCTTCAGAAAGACCCCCAGCAATAGCTTTAAGTAAAATAAACGAGTGTCATCTGAAGGAAAACCCAAGGAGACGAGCTTACACTTGCAGGAACCCCACCATCTCCCTGACACTTGGTATATATGTGTGATCTCCACTTGTCCTTGCAGTGGCCTAATGAGGTAGGCTAGGAAGAGCCAAGGATTAATCCACTGGCTGGGATGACTGATCCCAATCAGCAAGGAGAAGTGGGGTTGAGGCGGCTACGTCTGGAACCATGGGAATTCCCGGGGACTTGTCTTCATACTTCCACGTCCAGTAGTAAAAGTTAGTGGAAAACTACAACAACGAACAAGAGGCAGGACCACTGAAGATTCAGTAAAGAAGGTTTGGATTACTCTACGGGATAAAAAATGCTGACCAGCTAGGGTCCGGGCTGAGGTCAAGGGAAACTCGGAATGGGTACCGGAAGAAAAAGTTATAAATATTAACTATGACTTTATGACCGGTTACAGAAAGAAGCATTTTAGAAGCTAAGCACGTATTGTTCTTCGCTTTTGTGTGTGTACATGAGGGTGCGTATACAAGTTTAATTGTATACACACACATATATCTATATGCACACATATACATACACATAACTCAATTTTTTCTTTTTTTTCCACTTTTACCCTCTTATTTTATACACATTTTGTTGGAGGTTAAGTTTGTTGTTTTATTTATTTAACCAACCTTTTTGTAGGCTAACACAATTGACTCTTCAGGTAACAAATATTCAAATAAGAGTATGACTGAGTTGCAAACTAATTAACACAGTCTAAAGAGAGAGAGCTGTGACCATTCCCCAGACATGGATACAAGGACTGTTAGGACTTTCTGTCTCCTCATTTTCAGGAGAAGGTGGGAATGTCTTTATTGGTACAAAAAAGAATAGCATCTTGTTAACAGAATCAGTATAAGTACAGGTATATATGTGTACATGAACGCTGAGTTAGCCAAAGGCCTAGAATGGGCCAATGGTTAAGTTATTGTCTTTCAACTTTAAACCTATCCTTCGGGTCTGTGACTTCATGGTCTGGAAAATGGCAGTGGGACTCTGCATGTCACCTTTCCATTTTGCCCACTGCAGCCTGTTGGGCTCTGCCACTGGGAGGTGCTAAGACAGATGAGAAGATAAAGGAAAAAGGAGAGATTTGCTCCTTTATGGAATTTTCTGTTCTGGTTGGCGTCACCCTAACAAAATTTCTTTACTCTGGTAGCAGTAGCTTGTTCCAGAAGTTCCAGCAGCAGCAGTTGGTTCTGGTTTTCTAGTTTGTAGTTTTCTGAACACTGGTAAAAGCAGCTTGCTTGCCCCCAGCCCTCCTCCCCCTGCACATCCGCAAAGACAAGCCTGGGTCTTGGATTAGCAGGCCCTCTCCTGAGCCCCAGTGACGCTGGACCAGAGAGTGCCTCCTCCTGAGGGGCCAGGCAACCTCCATTCTGCAATAGCCCTTCTGCAAACCCCCCCATTAAAAAACTCCAACCTTCTCCTTTAATCTTCCACCTCCATAACTTAATCTTCTCCTTTTAGCATTTTAGTGGCTTAACGCCTAGTTCACAGTTCTTTTATATTAATCTCTCTCTGTCAAATTTACTAGTGTGGTTTCTTTCTCCTGCCTGAACCCTGACTGACGCTGATAGACTTTATTGTCCTAATTTTATGGCAAGGAAATGGAAGTTCACAGGCTCGAAATCACAGAGTACTAACAAGCGTCAGGATTTGAACTTAGATTGTCTCCAAGAACCAATCCTTTCCTCAGCTTTCCTCTCCAAAACCTACTACTGTACATGCCTGTTCTTGCCCACTGGAATATGAGCTGGGCACGGCATTCTCCACAGTGCCTATGAGTGGCAGGAACTCAAGGAATGTTGGTAAGAAGGAAGAAAGGAACGAAGGAAGAAAGAGAGGAGGGAGGAAGTGAGAGAGGGAGAAAGAAAAGTGATTATAAAGGGAAAACAATAAGACAATGTGAAAATTGTATTAGTATTAAAATGCATGGAACACTAGAGACTTGTCAACCCAGAGAGAACATCAGAGACTACTCCTCACATGAAGCTTCACAAATTTTGAAAAATTATCAATACCCCGTTATTTCTTGACTATTGCCTCTCTCTCATTCTTTCTACAGGAATTAGACCTTTTCATTATCTTCTCCAAACTTCAACCTTTCGTATTTTTCTCATCTTTCTGTCCTTACTGCATTCCCAGTAATTTATGCCATGTTTATCTGTCCATTCATTAATTCTTCAGCTCTGTTGAATCAGCTAAGCCACGAATCTTTTAAATTTCAGTGACCGTATTTTTCATTTCAGTCTCTATGTAGTTATTTTACATATTATATTACACTGGTGTTCTCGCAATCTTAGTCATTTAGCAACGTCTGTACTCAATAGGCTAGTCCATTGTTCTACGGTTTGAAGTTTGGGGGTCTCACTCTGCTGTGGTTCACGGGGGTTTGTACTTTCTCTCCTTCACTTGAATGTAAGCTCCTCTGGGGCATTTCTTTTTCTTCTTTGCTGTTTTCTCAGTGTTTAGATCAAAGCCTGGCATACACCTGGTCTTGATAAGTATGTGTTGAATGACTAAATATTGGAGTGTTTCTTTGTGGATTTTGTGACTTTGGTCCCTGAGCTCTTGTTAGCTGAATTTTATGTGTGGATTTCCTCAGTAGCCCAGTTAAAGATGTGCTTTGT